>NC_069499.1:1338743438-1338790938 GCF_027579735.1 Bombina bombina
TAAGGTTGTTTCTAACAGGAATATCAATCAAGAGATTGTTGTTCCATCATTATGTCCTAATCCTTCTTCAAAGAAGGAACGTCTCTTGCATAATCTAGATGTGGTCCGTGCCCTGAAGTTCTACTTACAGGCAACTAAAGATTTTCGACAAACTTCTTCTCTGTTTGTCGTTTACTCTGGACAGAGGAGAGGTCAAAAGGCTTCGGCTACCTCTCTCTCTTTTTGGCTTCGTAGCATAATACGTTTAGTCTATGAGACTGCTGGACAGCAGCCTCCTGAAAGAATTACAGCTCATTCCACTAGAGCTGTGGCTTCCACCTGGGCCTTTAAGAATGAGGCCTCTGTTGAACAGATTTGCAAGGCTGCAACTTGGTCTTCACTTCATACTTTTTCCAGATTTTACAAATTTGACACTTTTGCTTCTTCGGAGGCTGTTTTTGGGAGAAAGGTTCTTCAGGCAGTGGTTCCTTCTGTTTAATGTTCCTGCCTTGTCCCTCCCATCATCCGTGTACTTTAGCTTTGGTATTGGTATCCCATAAGTAATGGATGACCCGTGGACTGACTACACTTAACAAGAGAAAACATAATTTATGCTTACCTGATAAATTTATTTCTCTTGTAGTGTGTTCAGTCCACGGCCCGCCCTGTCTTTTTTTGAGGCAGGTTCTAAATTTTAAATTATAACTCCAGTCACCACTGCTCCCTATGGTTTCTCCTTTCTTGTCTTGTTTCGGTCGAATGACTGATTATGACGTGGAGGGGAGGAGCTATATAGCAGCTCTGCTTTGGGTGATCCTCTTGCAACTTCCTGTTGGGAAGGGAATATATCCCATAAGTAATGGATGATCCGTGGACTGAATACACTACAAGAGAAATAAATTTATCAGGTAAGCATAAATTATGTTTTTTCCATCAGGATCTCAAATCATTAAATTTAAAGGTATGGAGATTGAACGCTTAGTGCTTAGTCATAGAGGTTTCTCTGATTCAGTGATTAATACTATGTTGCAGGCTCGCAAATCTGTGTCTAGAAAGATTTATTACAGAGTTTGGAAGACTTAGATTTCATGGTGTTCTTCTCATAAATTCTCTTGGCATTCTTTTAGAATTCCTAGAATTTTACAGTTTCTTCAGGATGGTTTGGATAAGGTTTGTCTGCAAGTTCTTTGAAAGGACAAATCTCTGCTCTTTCTGTTCTGTTTCACAGAAAAATGGCTAATCTTCCTGACATTCATTGTTTTGTACAGGCTTTGGTTCCTATCAAACCTGTCATTAAGCCAATTTTTCCTCCTTGGAGTCTTAATTTGGTTTTGATGGCTTTACAGGCTCCTCCCTTTGAGCCTATGCATTCTCTGGACATTAAATTACTTTCTTGGAAAGTATTGTTTCTTTTGGCCATCTCTTCTTCTTGAAGAGTTTCTGAATTATCTGCTCTTTCTTGTGAGTCTCCTTTTCTGATTTTTCATCAAGATAAGGCGGTTTTGCGGACTTCATTTAAATTTTTACCTAAAGTTGTGAATTCTTACAACATTAGTAGAAAAATTGTTGTCCCTTTGTTGTGTCCTAATCCTAAGAAATCTTTGGAAAGATCTTGACATTCTTTTTACGTGGTAAGAGCTTTGAAATATTATGTTGAAGTTACTAAAGATTTCAGAAAGACTTCTAGTCTATTTATCTTTTCTGGTTCTAGGAAAGGTCACAAGGCTTCTGCCATTTCTTTGGCGTCTTGGTTAAAGCTTTTGATTCGTCATGCTTATTTGAAGTCAGGTAAATCCCTGCCTCAGAGGATTACGGCTCATTCTACTAGGTCAGTTTCTACTTCCTGGGCTTTTAAGAATGAAGCTTCTGTTGATCAGATTTAAAAAAGCAGCAACTTGGTCTTCTTTGCATACTTACTAAGTTCTACCATTTTGATGTTTTCTCTTCTTCAGAAGCAGTTTTTGGTAGAAAAGTTCTTCAGGCAGCTGTTTCAGTTTGATTCTTCTGCTTATATTTTTAGTTTTTTTCGTTATAAAGATTAAAACTTTTGATTTGGGTTGTGGATTGATTTTTCAGTGGAATTGGCTGTCTTTATTTTTATCCCTCCCTCTCTAGTGACTCTTGCGTGGAAGTTCCACATCTTGGGTATTTGCTATACCATATGTCACTAGCTCATGGACTCTTGCCAATTACATGAAAGAAAACTTAATTTATGTAAGAACTTACCTGATAAATTAATTTCTTTCATATTAGCAAGAGTCCATGAGGCCCACCCTTTTTTTGTGGTGGTTATGATTTTTTTGTATAAAGCACAATTATTCCAATTCCTTGTTGATGCTTTCGCTCCTTTCTTATCACCCCACTTCTTGGCTATTCGTTAAACTGAATTGTGGGTGTGGTGAGGGGTGTATTTATAGGCATTTTTGAGGTTTGGGAAACTTTACCCCTCCTGGTAGGAATGTATATCCCATATGTCACTAACTCATGGACTCTTGCCAATATGAAAGAAATTAATTTATCAGGTAAGTTCTTACATAAATTATGTTTTGTTTTTTGTTTTTTTTTATTCCTCGAATTCTATACTTTTTGCAGGATGGTCTGGATAAGGTTTTATCAGCCAGTTCCCTGAAAGGGACAGTCTAATCAAAATAAACTTTTGTGATTCAGAAAGGGCATGCAATTTTAAGCATCTTTCCAATTTACCTTTATCAAATTTGCTTTGTTTTCTTGGAATTTTGTGAAAAGCTAAATCTAGGTAGGCTACTATGCTAATTTCTAAGCCCTTGAAAGCCGCCTCTCATTTTTTGACAGTTTTTCACTGCAAGATAACAGTACTCGTTCAAGTGTGCCATATAGATAACATTGTGCTCACTCCTGTGGAGTTATTTGATTAAGCACTGATTGGCTAAAATGCAAGTCTGTCAAAAGAACGGAGATAAGGGGACAGTCTGCAGAGGCTTAGATACAAGATAATATCAAAGGTAAAAAAGTATATTAATATAACTGTCGGTTTTCCAAAAATGTGGAATGGGTAATAAAGGGACTATGTTTTTAAACAATAAATTCTGAAGTAGGCTGTCCCTTTAAAGGCCAAACCTAGTTTCTTTCAGTCTTGTATGACGAGAATATTTGGAGACTTCCTTACATCCAAAACTTTGTTCATGCTTTGGTCAGGCCTGCATCCTCATTGTGAAATCTTTTAAAGGAACAGTATAGTCAAAATTAAACTTTCATGATTCAGAGCATGCAATTTTAAAAAACTTTTCAATTTGCACACATCTTCACAAGATGAAATCCGGCTCGTAAAAGAGCTGAATGCTGCGAGCAGCCGCCACCGTGCACATTCTGATAGTCGACAATGATCTGAAAGCAAATATCTAAAAAAAAAAAAATCGATCTTCATAAAGTCCTCACAAGGGACAGAAAACTACAGCAATTACCTTGGTAACTTGACCACAGTGCCTGTTTAGTACTTCTACGTGCCTTAAAGGGACATACACATTTTTTTCTTTGCATATGTTTTGTAGATGATCTATTTATATAGCCCATAAAGTTTGATTTTTTTAAAAATGTATAGTTTTGCTTATTTTTAAATAACATTGCTCTGATTTTCAGACTCCTAACCAAGCCCCAAAGTTTGATGTGAATACCGTCGGTTACCTTCTCCAGCTTGCTCCTGTTTGTGTAAAGGGTCTTTTCATATGCAAAATAAGGGGGAGGGAGAGTGTCTTATTTCCCACTTGCAATGGGCTTTCCAGCTAACTTTTCAATGTAGGTAAACTGAGTTTCTAAGTAAGTCTTTAAACCGTTTTATACTGGATTTTTATATCAATATCTGGGCATCATGTTCTTTATAGTAATGTCTATTACATGCAGTTATATGAAAATAGTGTATACTGTATCTGTTTTTGTGTGTAAATTCCACTATTCTCTATTGTGTAGACAACCCACCTTAAGAGACTGTAAGGTTTATTGGGTCGAGTTCCCAAATTGTAATACGGTAGCTCTGGATGTTCTAATATCGGCAAGAGAGGTGAGAATCGAGATTTGCGCATTGGTAGCCACTACCTTGTCCCATTCATGTAATATTCCTGACATAATTTATTTGTTTAGAACTTTGGGGCGCAGTGTTGTAAGAGTCCACGCTAGTGCCCCGATGTTAAGTTTAAAAATTTGCCCATCCAATCTAACCCATGCCTTGTGTGTGCTTTTTTGAGACCATTCTACTATGCGTTGGAGTAATATAGCCTGCCTGTAGGTCGATAGATCAGGAAAACCCAGCCGTCCCGTCCTGTGGGAGATGCATCGTTCTCCTTGGGACCCTTGGTTTTGTGCCTGTCCAAACAAACTGCTCTAGTATTTTTTGTAACTGTGGCAGATAGTCCCTTGGGAGAGATATCGGTATTGTTTGCATAATATATAATATACGCGGGAGGATGTTCATCTTCACTACCACTATTCTACCAAGCCACGAGAGAGGTTTATTTTTCCTTGACGATAAGTCTCTTGTAATCTCTTCCTTTATCTTTATATAGTTGTCTCTGTACAAATCTTGTGGCTTAGGTGAGAGATATATAACTAAATATCGCAACTGCTTGGTGTTCACTGTAATACTAATCTCAGATTGTAGATGCTGTATCTGTTCAGCAGGGGCGCTGCTGACATTTAGAAGCTCTGACTTTAACTTAAGATGAAAATTGGAGAGGGCGCCATATGTGTAATTCTTTAAGGAGCTCTGGGACCGACATGTTAATGTTTGTGAGTGTGTAGAGGATATCATCCGCGTAAAGAGCTTGCTTGTGCTCAGTGTCGTCCACAACAACCCCTGTGATTTTGTTATTTCGGATCTTAAGTGCTATAGCTTCTATGGAAAGGGCAAACAATAGTGGGGACAATGGGCAGCCCTGTCTAGTTCCGTTCGTTATGCTGAAAGCTTCCGAGAGTGTTACGTTAACTCTAATCCGAGCGCTGGGAGAAGTGTACAGAGCAAACACCAGGTTTAAGAAGGAATTACCAAAATTCATCACCTTCATCACCCGACACAGGAAAACCCAATCGACATGGTCGAAGGCCTTCTCCGCATCGGTCGAGAATAGGGCCAGTGGCACTCCCTCAACTCGAGCATAGTTAAGCAATTGCAAGACTTTAAAGGTATTATCCTGCGCTTCCCTGCCCGGTACGAATCCCACCTGATCAGTTGATATAAGGTCTGGGAGACATTTATTTAGTCGTTTGGCAAGTATCTTGGCCAGAATTTTTATGTCTGCATTTAAAAGCGATATAGGTCTGATATTTTCTGGTGCCGTTGGTGATTTACCTGGTTTAGGAATGATTGTAATATGTGCTTCAAGCATTGTGTCAGTCAGCACAGGATTTTCACCTAATTGATTAAATAATTGCAGCATGTGCGGGACCAAAATTGTAGCAAACATTTTATAATATTTTGGAGTGAGCCCATCTGGGCCAGGGCTTTTCCTGCTAGGCAGGTCCCTGATTGCATGCATTAGTTCTTGTGTGATTGGCGCCTCAAGCATTTCCACATCGATTTTGTGCAATTGGGGAAGCCCTAGTTTAAGCAAATATTAATATATTGCCTGCCTTCTAGTATTCGTTTGTACTGGTTGCGTGTTTATATCAGTCTGTCTGCTGTTCTTGTAAAGTTTATCATAGTAAGTGTGAAAAGCTTCAGCAATAAGACTATTACTGTTGAGCTTCGTACCGTCCGCTGAATTAATATAGTGAATGTGTGTGATTTGAGCTGTGTTCTGCGGATTGACCTAGCCAGCAGCTTGCCAGGCTTATTACCTCCCTCGTAGTATTGTTGCTTAACCATCAACATCTTACGCTGATAAGTTATTTCTATAGATACAAAAGAGAGAGCAGGAATCCTGTAATGTTTAAAAGTCCATCTTTATTCACATGCGGATAAAATCCATATCACAAAAAAACACAAGCAGTAAAAAATGCAGGATGGCTTGACTAGTTTCGGCTTGTTGCCGTAATCATGAACCTGCTAATGCTAGAGAAAGAATGACTTAAAAATGATGTACTGCACAGATATTGGTAATTAGATGGAGGGATAGTCCCTTCTATTTAACCCCTTATATGTCTGAACTTAGAACATTATATGTAAATGGGCTGGTTTATAAACCATTATTAGGTACTAGAGTAAACAAATTAAAAACGCATGTAAATAAAGATGGACTTTTAAACGTTACAGGATTCCTGCTCTCTTTTGTATCTATTTTGTTTGGGACTAAGAGGAGTCCCTTTTACCTGCAGGAATCCTGTTGTGTCCCCACACTCATCTACTGACGCCGCCTAAAGTCTGTGGATATCGGATACGGCTTCGACTCATTGCAAGTAGGAGCTGATTGACCGTTAAGCACGCACCTACCCACACACACACCCCTGCTGATGTCATACGCCGCATCAGAGAGGAAAAAGAATCGCAACCGGCAGGCTAACGACAGAGGGCTGATCTTGGTAGAAGGGTGAGTTCCTAGCTCCCTACTCTGCTGACGTGGATACCAGATAGCTACGGAAAAGGGGTTTTAGAGTGTGGCTTTATTATGATATATATAAAATCCTTGTGGACTGTATTGGCTTGGCTTTGTCCTTTATGACGAGTATTTCTATGTGTCGCCTAAGTTCTGTTCTTGTGTTAGCAAGGTTATTTTTAGTGTCCTCATCGTTAGGGTCTTGCTTATGCTTTTTCTCCAGGTTGGATATTGTGTTCATTAACCGCGTATGAGTTTCCCTATATTTTAATCTAGCTTTATGCTTAAGGAATTCTCCCCTTAACACGCATTTGTGTGCTTCCCAGACATTCAGTCATGAGGTATGCTCTGGAACATTGAGTGTAAAATATTCTATGAGAGACTTCTGCTCTTCAAGTTTAATGAGTGGCTGCTCTAAAAGCGATTTGTCCAATCTCCATATATATGATGTAGGAGGTATGTCGGCTATTGGACTGTACACATGACCGGGGCGTGGTCTGACCATGTTACCACCGTATCTGCTAGAATGTAATCGATGCGCGAATATTTATGTGGGGGGGAATAATATTTAAAAATCTTTAGTAGATGGGTGCAGTGCTCTCCACGTGTTGTGAAGTAGCAGTTCGGAGAGTGTAGTTTCTCTTGTTAAGTGTAGTCAGTCCACGGGTCATCCATTACTTATGGGATATATTCTCCTTCCCAACAGGAAGTTGCAAGAGGATCACCCAAGCAGAGCTGCTATATAGCTCCTCCCCTCACATGTCATATCCAGTCATTCTCTTGCAACACTCAACAAAGAAGGAGGTCGTGAGAGGAGTTAGGAGTTTTTTTACTTAGTTATTCTTCAATCAAAAGTATGTTATTTTAAATGGCACCGGAGTGTGCTGTTTTTTCTCTCAGGCAGTATTAGAAGAAGAATTTGCCTGCGTTTTCTATGATCTTAGCAGACGTAACTAAGATCCACTGGCTGTTCTCGCACTTTCTGAGGAGTGGGGTAACTTCAGAAAAGGGAATAGCATGCGGGGTCCCCTGCAAATGAGGTATGTGCAGTAAAATATTTTCTAGGAATGGAATTGACTAAGAAAACACTGCCGATACCCATATGATGTAAGTACAGCCTAAAATGCAGTAGTAGCGACTGGTATCAGGCTGGTAAATGTATACACAGTAGAGTTATTTTCTAGGGAATAGAATTTGACTGAAAAAATACTGGTAATACTGAAATAATGTATGAGCCTTAACTGCAGTAGAAGCGACTGGTAGCAGGCTTAGTGATAACTTTACACAGCATATGAAATGTTGTTTTTTAAAACGTTTACTGGCATGTTAATCGTTTTGTGAGGTACTTCGTGATAAATCTCTTGGGGCATGATTTTTTCCACATGGCTAACGTATATTTCTGCATAGAAACCGTTATAGCTGGTCTCCCACTGTGTAATATGACTGGGAGGAGCTTTTTGTTAGCGCCTTGTTGCGCAGTTAAAATTCAATCATAGTCTTCCTGTTTCTTCCTCCTTGATCCAGGACGTCTCCGGAGAGCTCAGGGGTCTTCAAAATTTATATTTGAGGGAGGTAATCAGTCACAGCAGACCTGTGACAGTGTGTTTGACTGTGATAAAAACGTTAACTGTTAAATTGATTATCCGTTTTTGGGTATTAAGGGGTTAATCATCCTTTACTAGTGGGTGCAATCCTCTGCTAATTTCATACATTTAATGTAAATATTTGGTTGCTATAACTGAATTTGTTCATTGTTATTTCAACTGTAATTGTCTTTTTGTGTTTTTAAAAGCGCAGCAGCGTTTTTACATTGCTTGAAAATTTTCTGAAAGTAATTTCCAAGCTTGCTAGCCTCATTGCTAGTCTGTTTAAACATGTCTGATACAGATGAATCTGCTTGTTCATTATGTTTAAAAGCCAATGTGGATCCCAACAGAAATATGTGTACCAATTGTATTGATATTACTTTAAATAAGGGTCAGTCTTTACCGGTAAAGAAATTATCACCAGACATCGAGGGGGAAGTTATGCCGCCTAACTCTCCTCACGTGTCAGTACCTGCGCCTCCCGCTCAGGAGGTGCGTGATGTTGTGGCGCCAAGTACATCAAGGCCCTTACAAATCACTTTGCAAGATATGGCTAATGTTATGAAAGAAGTATTATCTAATTTGCCTGAGTTAAGAGGCAAGCGCAATAGCTCTGGGTTAAGGACAGAGCGCGCTGATGACACGAGAGCCATGTCCGATACTGCGTCACAATTTGCAGAACATGAGGACGGAGAGCTTCATTCTGTGGGTGACGGATCTGATCCAGGGAGACCGGATTCAGAAATTTCAAATTTTAAATTTAAGCTTGAGAACCTCCGCGTATTGCTAGGGGAGGTGTTAGCGGCTCTGAATGATTGTGACACGGTCGCAATCCCAGAGAAGTTATGTAGGCTGGATAAATACTATGCGGTGCCGGTGTGTATTGACGTTTTTCCTATACCTAAAAGGCTTACAGAGATTATTAGCAAGGAGTGGGATAGACCCAGTGTGCCTTTTTCCCCTCCTCCGATATTTAGAAAGATGTTCCCAATAGACGCTACCACACGAGACTTATGGCAGACGGTCCCTAAGGTGGAGGGAGCAGTTTCTACTTTAGCTAAGCGCACCACTATCCCGGTGGAGGATAGTTGTGCTTTCTCAGATCCAATGGATAAAAAATTAGGTTACCTTAAGAAAAGGTTTGTTCAACAAGGTTTTATATTACAGCCCCTTGCATGCATTGCGCCCGTCACTGCTGCGGCGGCGGCTTTCTGGTTTGAGTCTCTAGAAGAGGCTATTCGCACAGCACCATTGGATGAGATCATGAACAAGCTTAAAGCACTTAAGCTAGCTAATGCATTTGTTTCGGACGCCGTTGTGCACTTAACCAAACTAACGGCCAAGAACTCCGGATTTGCCATCCAGGCGCGCAGAGCGCTATGGCTTAAATCCTGGTCAGCAGATGTGACTTCTAAATCAAAATTGCTTAATATTCCTTTCAAAGGGCAAACCTTATTCGGGCCTGGCTTGAAAGAAATTATTGCTGACATTACGGGAGGTAAGGGTCACTCCCTTCCTCAGGATAGGGCCAAACAGTCTAATTTTCGTGCCTTTCGTAATTTCAAGGCAGGAGCAGCATCAACTTCCTCCGCTCCAAAACAGGAAGGAACTGCTGCTCGTTACAGACAGGGTTGGAAAAGCAACCAATCCTGGAACAAGGGCAAGCAGGCCAGAAAGCCTACTTCTTTCCCTAAGACAGCATGAAGGAAGGGCCCCCTATCCGGAAACGGATCTAGTGGGGGGCAGACTCTCTCTCTTCGCCCAGGCTTGGGCAAGAGATGTCCAGGATCCCTGGACGTTGGAGATCATATCTCAGGGATACCTTCTGGACTTCAAAGATTCTCCTCCACATGGGAGATTTCATCTGTCAAGGTTATCAACGAACCTACTAAAGAAAGAGGCATTTCTACAATGTGTACAAGACCTCTTAGTAATGGGGTTGATCCACCCAGTTCCGCGAACGGAACAAGTGCAAGGGTTTTACTCAAATCTGTTCGTGGTTCCCAAAAAAGAGGGGACCTTCAGACCAATCTTGGACTTAAAGATCTTAAACAAGTTCCTAAGGGTTCCATCGTTCAAAATGGAAACTATTCGAACCATCCTACCCATGATCCAAGAGGGTCAGTATATGACCACAGTGGACTTAAAGGATGCCTACCTTCACATACCGATTCACAAGGATCATTATCGGTACCTAAGGTTTGCCTTTCTAGACAGGCATTACCAGTTTGTAGCTCTTCCCTTCGGGTTAGCTACGGCCCCGAGAATTTTTACAAAGGTTCTGGGCTCACTTCTGGCGGTACTAAGACCGCGAGGCATAGCGGTGGCTCCGTACCTAGACGACATTCTGATACAAGCGTCGAGTTTTCAAAATGCAAAGTCTCATACAGAGATAGTTCTTGCATTTCTGAGGTCGCATGGGTGGAAAGTGAACATGGAAAAGAGTTCTCTGTTTCCACTCACAAGGGTTCCTTTTCTAGGGACTCTGATAGATTCTGTAGAGATGAAGATTTACCTGACGGAGTCCAGGTTATCAAAGATTCTAAATGCTTGCCGTGTCCTTCATTCCATTCCAAGGCCATCAGTAGCTCAGTGCATGGAAGTAATTGGCTTAATGGTCGCGGCAATGGACATAGTGCCATTTGCGCGCCTGCATCTCAGACCGCTGCAATTATGCATGCTAAGTCAGTGGAATGGGGATTATTCAGATCTGTCCCCTCTACTGACTCTGGACCAGGAGGCCAGAGATTCTCTTCTCTGGTGGTTGTCTCGGGTTCATCTGTCCAAAGGAATGACTTTTCGCAGGCCAGATTGGACGATTGTAACAACAGATGCCAGCCTACTAGGCTGGGGCGCAGTCTGGAACTCCCTGAAGGCTCAGGGATCGTGGACTCAGGAGGAGAAACTCCTACCAATAAATATTCTGGAATTAAGAGCAATATTCAATGCTCTTCTAGCTTGGCCTCAGTTAGCAACATTGAGGTTCATCAGATTTCAGTCGGACAACATGACGACACTGGCTTACATAAACCATCAAGGGGGAACCAGGAGTTCCCTAGCGATGTTAGAAGTCTCCAAGATAATTCGCTGGGCAGAGTCTCACTCTTGCCACCTGTCAGCTATCTACATCCCAGGCATGGAGAACTGTGAGGCGGACTTTCTAAGTCGCCAGACTTTTCATCCGGGGGAGTGGGAACTTCATCCGGAGGTCTTTGCTCAACTGATTCATCGTTGGGGCAAACCAGAACTGGACCTCATGGCGTCTTGCCAGAACGCCAAGCTTCCTTGTTACGGATCCAGATCCAGGGACCCGGGAGCGGTGCTGATAGATGCTCTATCAGCCCCTTGGGTTTTCAAGATGGCTTATGTGTTTCCTCCGTTTCCTTTGCTGCCTCGATTGATTGCCAGAATCAAACAGGAGAGAGCATCAGTGATTTTGATAGCGCCTGCGTGGCCACGCAGGACCTGGTATGCAGACCTAGTGGACATGTCGTCCTGTCCTCCATGGTCTCTGCCTCTGAGGCAGGACCTTCTAATTCAGGGTCCTTTCAACCATCCAAGCCTAATTTCTCTGAGACTGACTGCATGGAGATTGAACGCTTGATTCTATCAAAGCGTGGTTTCTCGGAGTCGGTTATTGATACATTAATACAGGCTCGGAAACCTGTTACCAGAAAAATTTACCATAAGATATGGCGTAAATATTTATATTGGTGTGAATCCAAGAGTTACTCATGGAGTAAGGTCAGGATTCCTAGGATATTGTCTTTTCTACAAGAGGGTTTAGAAAAGGGTTTATCTGCTAGTTCGTTAAAGGGACAGATTTCTGCTCTGTCTATTCTTTTACACAAACGTCTGGCAGAAGTTCCAGACGTTCAGGCTTTTTGTCAGGCTTTAGCTAGGATTAAGACTGTTGCTCCGCCGTGGAGCTTAAACTTAGTTCTTAAAGTTCTTCAAGGTGTTCCGTTTGAACCCCTTCATTCCATTGATATTAAACTGTTATCTTGGAAAGTTCTGTTTTTGATGGCTATTTCCTCGGCTCGAAGAGTCTGAGTTATCTGCCTTACATTGTGATTCTCCTTATCTGATTTTTCATTCAGACAAGGTAGTTCTGCGTACTAAACCTGGGTTTTTACCTAAGGTAGTTTCTAACAGGAATATCAATCAAGAGATTGTTGTTCCATCATTATGTCCTAATCCTTCTTCAAAGAAGGAACGTCTTTTGCATAATCTGGACGTAGTCCGTGCCCTGAAGTTCTACTTACAGGCAACTAAAGATTTTCAGCAAACTTCTTCTCTGTTTGTCTTTTATTCTTCGGCCACCTCTCTCTCTTTTTGGCTTCGTAGCATAATACGTTTAGCATATGAGACTGCTGGACAGCAGCCCCCTGAAAGAATTACAGCTCATTCCACTAGAGCTGTGGCTTCCACCTGGGCCTTTAAGAACGAGGCCTCTGTTGAACAGATTTGCAAGGCTGCAACTTGGTCTTCACTTCATACCTTTTCAAAATTTTCAAAATTTGACACTTTTGCTTCTTCGGAGGCTGTTTTTGGGAGAGAGGTTCTGCAGGCAGTGGTTCCTTCTGTTTAAATGTTCCTGCCTTGTCCCTCCCATCATCCGTGTACTTTAGCTTTGGTATTGGTATCCCATAAGTAATGGATGACCCGTGGACTGACTACACTTAACAAGAGAAAACATAATTTATGCTTACCTGATAAATTTATTTCTCTTGTAGTGTGTTTAGTCCACGGCCCGCCCTGTCTTTTTGAGGCAGTTCTAAATTTTTATTACAACTCCAGTCACCACTGCACCCTATAGTTTCTCCTTTCTCGTCTTGTTTCGGTCGAATGACTGGATATGAAATGTGAGGGGAGGAGCTATATAGCAGCTCTGCTTGGGTGATCCTCTTGCAACTTCCTGTTGGGAAGGAGAATATATCCCATAAGTAATGGATGACCCGTGGACTGACTACACTACAAGAGAAATAAATTTATCAGGTAAGCATAAATTATGTTTTTTACCGTTTTTGTAATTCTAGCAGTAACGCTAGAAATTCCCAACGATGTGTCAATTTGTGGTTCTAAGGGGCGATTGAGATCACCAGCCCACATAGACTGGCCCTTTCGCGTAGTCCAAGATTATTTTGGACACTCGTTTTATAAACTGATGCTGAGCTATGTTGGAGCGTGTACACCGTCGCAAGAGTGATAGGGTGGTTGTATAGTGTACCCACTAGTACCAAGTATCGCCTTTCAGAATCTTTCTCTATTTGTGAGATTTTGAGCGGGACAGAATGATGGTTCAGGATACCCACACCACACCTCTTTGTAGGTCCAGAGGAGAAGTATGCTGTTGGATATGCAGCTTTGAACCATTTTGGTTATTTGCCCCTCCGGAAGTGCGTTTCTTGGACAAACACTATGTGGCTATGTGATTTTTTTAATATTTTTGATTGCAATAGATCTCTTACCTGTGCTGTTGAGGCCTTTGGCATTGATGGTGGTGAATGTAAGACTAGGTGACACAAACCTGCTGCTTTGGTGTGCCATTCTGGAAAGAAGAAGAAAAAAAAAGGGAAAGAGAAAAAGGGGGTTGCTAGAAAGAGATAATTAGGTTCAGTTTATCTCAAACACTCTAAAGTAGACAGTTGAACAAATAATTTTGAAACCTTTCCTGCGTCCAGACCAGTCAAGGTTTTATCTCTAACTGGAATGCTCATACAACAACTAGTACTCAATAGGGTAATAATCCTTAGGTTAATATAACAATTTAAAAACGTAACCTTCTCCTAGGGAGTAAAAATGGCTTCCTCGGTTATTGAACTATGTATGGCATGGATGGGGAGGGGGGGAATGGGCAGGAAGCGTAGTAATCTGGGTTCGGCTGGGGGAGGGTTCGCAATGTTGAAATCACTACAGTCCGCTGTGGCCCTCATGGGACCCTTTCTTCTGATACATTTAAGTAGCTAAACTTGAATGTGGGTCTTATGTTATCCACAGCAGGCCTCTGTTCATAATTCTGCAGCTATTTCTATTCTCTTTCTTCTCTCTCCCCATCTCCACCTTTCTAGTAAAACTCAACTTCTACACCTTATCTACTCAGGATCCCAGAGTCTAAGTATAAAAACAAGAGCATTAGTTATGAAGCAAATAGGGTACTATGTCCCAGTGTGGTGCTGCAGGCATATTATGAACAGTCTCTGCGCCACAATTGTGAATTTGTCAAAACTCATCTCCTCAGATGGTTGGTGTGTTCAGTCCAGCTGGGTTGGAAGGGACATCAGACATGTTTGCGGAGAGGTCTCCCACATCTCCTATTGACAGTTCCGAATAGAATACCTGCGGGTCGGACCCCGGCTTAAACACCACAGTCTTGTTGTTTTTTGTCGCAATCAGTGACACTGGGAATCCCCATCTGTACTGCACCTTGTTCTTTCTCAACATTGCGGTGATGTGCCCCAGCTCCCTCCTTTTTTGTAGCGTAGTTGGAGATAGGTCAGAGAACAGCTGAATCTCCTCTCCCGCATGGTATACTGGGTATTTAGCTCCTGCACACCTAAGAAGCTCTTCTTTATCTTTAAAGTTTAGAAACTTTACTATTATGTCTCTAGGTGGGCCCTTGGGGGGGGCGGTTTAGGTCTTAGAGCCCTGTGTGCTCTCTCCATTATAATCTCAGGAGATGTAGGGGTCCCCTTAATAGTCCGGAAAAGGTCCTACAGGTAGCCTTCTATTGCTGGTGGGTGTATTGGTTCAGATACACCTCTAACTCGGATGTTATTCCTGCGGCCGCGATTGTCAAGGTCTTCTAGTTTGTCCGAAAGGGCTTGTAGTGTTTCACTTTGGCGTTGGAGTTCCATACTATTCTGCTGTACATTTATATTAGTCGATGCCTGTTCCACTTCAACTTGTTGCACCTTTGTTTCCAAAGTATTAATGTCCTTTCTGAGGTCATTGAATAAGCTGCGCATTTCCTGCATAACTCCCTTTAATGTCCTCTTTTGAAGAAAGATACTGTAGGTCTTCTTTAGTAAGGGGTTGGGTTTGTGGGTCAGTCTGTTGTGAGGGTGCCAAGGACATTTGTTGGTGGGTGGCCATGTTGTGTGTTGCTAGTTTAGTGTAATTGCTTAAGGTTTTTGCTCAACGGTCTAGCTGGAGTGCCCTTATCTGCTCTATTAGGCTTTTTATTAGGCATTACCCAGCAAGGTTTTTTTTTTGTTGTTTTTTTTTAATTTTAGATTATCAAGTAGTTTTTGGTGTTGATAGATGTGGTGGTTTGACCGCTTTATGGGCTTGGATTATCCTGTATGAAGGACCTATAGCCAGCAGCAGGCCTCTCTCTGTATTGTTGTGCTGTGTGTGAGGTGTCCTCTCAGGCTTATAAGGCTCTCAAAGTGTGATTCAGCCCTTGTACAAATGGATCATTTTATGCCTTTTTTTTTTTTTAATCCCTTCTCTCTGTGCTCCTTTGCTTAAAGGGACAGTCTACACCAGAATTTTTATTGTTTTAAAATATAGATAATCCCTTTAATACCCAATCCCCAGTTTTGCATAACCAACACAGTTATATTAATATACTTTTAACCTCTGTGATTATCTTGTATCTAAGCCTCTGCAAACTGCCCCTTTATTTCAGTTCTTTTGACAGACTTGCAGTTTAGCCAATCAGTGCCTGCTCCCAGATAACTTCACGTGCACAAGCACAGTGTTATCTATATGAAATACGTGAACTAACACCCTCTAGTGGTGAAAAACTATTAAAATGCATTCTGAAAAGAGGTGGCCTTCAAGGTCTAAGAAATTAGCATATGAACCTCCTAGGTTAAGCTTTCAACTAAGAATACCAAGAGAACAAAGCAAAATTGGTGATAAAAGTAAATTGGAAAATTGCTTAAAATTACATGCTCTATGTGAATCATGAAAGTTTACTTTGGCCTAGACTGTCCCTTTAACGCTACTTTTCTTCTCTTTTTATATTGCAGCTATCCGATGCAGAGAATTAGCAGTCTTTGATTAGATCGTGGTCGAGCTCTACCCCAGCTATGTAGAATACTGGTATCCTATTGTATGCCTTCAGTTCTCAATAACCGTAAAATGTGTGCATAACCTCTGCCCTGCTTGTTTTCTCTTTCTTTGCTCAAATAACCTGGGGCTGCGTCATTACTTTAACAATAATTGGCGCCAAAGTGTCCTATGTGCTGGGTCTGTACCTTCCCAGCCTGCCTACCGCTTTGCTGTGTGCGGTCTATATTTAAAGTCTAGGTACCCTTTTGTGCCAGCAGCTGCTGGTCTGCTGCCGCGGTTGCGAGTTTATGGTTGCGGCCCGCTCACCAGGTCCGTCTCACCCAGCTGCTGGTAGCTCCCGGTCAGAGCGCAACGCTAGCTCAGAGTCCCCAGACGCCCGTTGATCTGCCCTGTTTGTTCGCTTAAAGCAGGTCTCTTCTTTACCGCTGCTTCTCTCTGCTGGATTATTTTCTACTTTCTGACTTCCACTTGTCAGCCAGACACGTATTTAATGTAGTGGTCCCAGGGAAGGGTTAGGGGAAAATGGGATATATTTACAGTATTTTTATGCCATAATATGGTGTTATATCACCTTAGGGATTTGGAGCTCACTCAGTACACATCCATCCGCCTGCATGGCTTGGCTCCGCCCCCTCCTAAAAATTTTTAGAATTTCTTGAGTTCCTGCAGGAAGGCTTAGATAAAGATTTATAGTTAGTTCTTTAAAGGATCAGATTTGTGCCCTTTCTGCTTTGTTTCATAAGAATAGTTAAGGCTCTAATCAGAATAAAAAGGTTATTTGTCCAATTTCTCCTTGGAATCTGAATCTGGTTTTTAGGGTCCTTCAAACACCTCCTTTTGAGCCAATGCATGGATTGTAATTTCAGCTTTTGTCTTGGAATGTGCTTTCTTTTAGATATGTCTTTAGCTAGAAAGTCTCTGAACTTTCAGCTTTGTCTTGTGAACCTCATTTTCTGATTTTTCTTCAGGATTAAGGCTAATTGCACTAGCTATTCTTTTGTTCCTTAGGTGGTATCTACAAAAATCAGTAAAGAGTGGTTTCTTTTTGTCCAGCTCCTTAGAAGAATTCTAAGGAGCGTCATCTTCACAACTTGGGGGTTGTAAGAGCTCCTAAAGGTTTCAGACGACCTACTTTTTTTCTTAATTTTTCTGGGTCTCGCAAGGTTCAGAGAGCTACAGCTGTTACTTTACAGTTTGGTTTGAAGCCCTAGTTCGCAAGGTTTATTTGGTTTTGGGGAATACTCCCTGATTGCATTACTGCTCATTCCACAAGAGCAGTTGCTACTTCTTGGGCCTTTCATAATGAGGCTTCTATTTGATCGGATTTGTAAGGCAGCTACTTTGTCTTCTTTGCACACTTTTTCCAAGTTTTATCACTTTTGTGTGTTTGCTTCTTCTGAGGCTGCCTTCGGGAAGGAAAGCTGCGGGCCATAGTGCCTAAATAGTAATGTCTGTTTTGTTCCCCTCCCCTTTTCACAGTGGTCTTGTGGACTCCACAGCTTGGGTATTGATTCCCACACATGATGGCTAATGGACTCTCTAACCATCTTATGAAAGAAAACAAAATTTATGCTTACCTGATGATAAATTAATTTATTTCCTGATGGTAGGAGTACATGACCCCCGCCCTCTTTTTGTTCAGGTTACGGCAGTATTTGTTTCGCACTTCTTTGCATTGCTTTATCTCCCCTGCTTCTATTTTTTCTTTCTCTACTTGGCTATATGTATGACTAAGGATCATGGGAAGTAGGAGGGATTTAAAGCTGTGATGTGTTGGGGTGTGTCTTGCCACCTCCTAGTTGTCAGGAGGGGAATATTCCACACATGATGGCAAGTGGACTCTCACCATCATGAAAGATTAGTTTATCAGGTAAGCATACATTTTGGGGTGTGGGGTGTGTGTGGGTTGTTTTTTGTTTTCGGGGGGGGGCGGGGGTTTGCCCAGGTACTATCTTAAATGTGTTTTTTTAACTCTCTTTAATATATTTCTTATTTCTTTACTTTGTTAGCTGAATCTCAAGTTTGAGATAGAAGTTTTGTGTAAGAACTTGGCTTTGGATATTAATGACTTAAAGCCTGGCAGCCTTTTGAAGGATAAGGATCGTTTGAAGAGCCTAGATGAGCAGCTTTCTGCTCCAAAGAAAGATGTGAAACAATCAGAGGAACTACCACCCATTACCAGTGCTAATGAGTATGCTATCCGTACAGCTGGAAAGCTATGGGCTTCAGTGGAAAAGCAAGAGTCTGATGCTGCTTTCACAGGTAATGGCAGTTTTTTTGCAATTGCATTTTGTTAGAAAACTAAAGGGATATTAAACACTACATGGATTTATGAAATAGTGCTTATTCAAATCCATGCTCCCAAGAGAAGCCAAAATAGCACAACATTTAATGTTGGTTTTTAAAATGCTGCAAATTGCCTGAACCAGCTTTTTTGATTTGCAGGTTATAGAATTTGCTTTTTGGAGTGGGGGAAAAAGCACAATTGAACTCAAAAGCGAGAGGATGTACTTAAATGGCTTTTCATATAGACAATAGTAACTGCTTAGACATTGTATAAACAATAAGCTAGATCAAAACACTTTTGAGATATGTAGATTTGTTATTGAAAATGTGTATAAAGGGCTATTTTGGGGTATGTTGTGTTTTTTTTTTTTTTGTAACCTTATTTGGTTCCTGTTTTTGTTTTAGGCTATAAATCTCTACATTACCGCTCTATGATATAAAGAACCATTAAATATAGTAGATCTGCATAATAAACCAATGCATAATAAAAAGACTATGCAAAAGCACTGAATTTAATTTTTTTTTATTTTTTTTCAAAAAATTTTTCTTTCATGTAATTTGCAAGAGTCCATGAGCTAGTGACGTATGGGATATACATTCCTACCAGGAGGGGCAAAGTTTCCCAAACCTCAAAATGCCTATAAATACACCCCTCACCACACCCACAAATCAGTTTTACAAACTTTGCCTCCTGTGGAGGTGGTGAAGTAAGTTTGTGCTAGATTCTACGTTGATATGCGCTCCGCAGCAGGTTGGAGCCCGGTTTTCCTCTCAGCGTGCAGTGAATATCAGAGGGATGTGAGGAGAGTATTGCCTATTTGAATTCAATGATCTCCTTCTACGGGGTCTATTTCATAGGTTCTCTGTTATTGGTCGTAGAGATTCATCTCTTACCTCCCTTTTCAGATCGACGATATACTCTTATATATATATATATATATATACCATTACCTCTGCTGATTTTCGTTTCAGTACTGGTTTGGCTTTCTACAACATGTAGATGAGCGTCCTGGGGTAAGTCTTATTTTCTGTGACACTCTAAGCTATGGTTGGGCACTTTTTTATAAAGTTCTAAATATATGTATTCAAACATTTATTTGCCTTGACTCAGGATGTTCAACATTCCTTATTTTCAGACAGTCAGTTTCATATTTGGGATAATGCATTTGAATCAATCATTTTTTCTTACCTTAAAAAATTTTGACTCTTTTTCCCTGTGGGCTGTTAGGCTCGCGGGGGCTGAAAATGCTTCATTTTATTGCATCATTCTTGGCGCTGACTTTTTTGGCGCAAATTTTTTTTTTCTGTTTCCGGCGTCATACGTGTCGCCGGAAGTTGCGTAATTTTTGACGTTCTTTTGCGCCAAAAGTGTCGGCATTCCGGATGTGGCGTCATTTTTGGCGCCAAAAGCATTTAGGCACCAAATAATGTGGGCGTCTTATTTGGCGCTAAAAAAATATGGGCGTCACTTTTGTCTCCACATTAAGTCTCATTATTTATTGCTTCTGGTTGCTAGAAGCTTGTTCACTGGCATTTTTTTCCCATTCCTGAAACTGTCATTTAAGGAATTTGATTAATTTTGCTTTATATGTTGTTTTTTCTATTACATATTGCAAGATGTCCCACGTTGCAACTGAGTCAGAAGATACTTCTGGAAAATCGCTGCCTGGTGCTGGAGCTACCAAAGCTGTGTATCTGCTGTAAACTTTTGGTAGCTGTTCCTCCAGCTGTTGTTTGTATTGAATGTCATGACAAACTTGTTAATGCAGATAATATTTCCTTTAGTAAAGTTCCATTACCTGTTGCTGTTCCGTCAACATCTAATGCTCAGAGTGTTCCTGATAACATAAGAGATTTCTTCTGTTATGTGCGATCAGTCCACGGGTCATCATTACTTCTGGGATATAACTCCTCCCCAACAGGAAATGCAAGAGGATTCACCCAGCAGAGCTGATATAGCTCCTCCCCTCTACGTCAGTCCCAGTCATTCTCTTGCACCCAACGACTAGATAGGATGTGTGAGAGGACTATGGTGATTATACTTAGTTTTTATGACTTCAATCAAAAGTTTGTTATTTTACAATAGCACCGGAGCGTGTTATTACTTCTCTGGCAGAGTTTGAAGAAGAATCTACCAGAGTTTATTACTATGATTTTAACCGGAGTAGTTAAGATCATATTGCTGTTCTCGGCCATCTGAGGGAGGTAAAGGCTTCAGATCAGGGGACAGCGGGCAGATGAATCTGCATTGAGGTATGTAGCAGTTTTTATTTTCTGAATGGAATTGATGAAAAAATCCTGCTATACCGTTATAATGACATGTATGTATACACTTCAGTATTCTGGGAATGGTTTTTCACCGGAACTACTCTGTTAAAGGTCACTAATCCTTTTAATAAATATTGTCATGTTAAACGTTTTTGCTGGAATGTAGAATCGTTTACATTGCTGAGGTACTGAGTAAATAAATGTTTGGGCATTATTTTCCACTTGGCAGTTGTCTGCTTTAAATTGTGACAGTTTCGTTTCTCCTCACTGCTGTGTGTGAGAGGGAGGGGCCGTTTTGGCGCTCTTTTGCTACGCATCAAAAAATTCCAGTCAGCTACTATTATATTTCCTGCATGATCCGGTTCACTGACAGATCTCAGGGGTCTTCAAACTTCTTTGAAGGGAGGTACATTCTCTCAGCAGAGCTGTGAGAATTGTTATTGACTGTGAATAAAAACGTTACTCTATAATTTTTTATGTCAAATTTAGTTATTTACTAATGGGAACAAACCTTTGCTAAAAGTTGTGTTATTTTAAACTTGATGCTATAACTGTTTCAGTTCATTATCTCAACTGTCATTTAATCGTTAAAGTACCTCTTTGAGGCACAGTACGTTTTTGCTAAAAAAGATTATAACCAGGTTGCAAGTTATTGCTAGTGTGTTAAACATGTCTGACTCAGAGAATATCTGTGTCATTTGTTCCAATGCCAAGGTGGAGCCCAATAGAAATTTATGTACTAACTGTATTGATGCTACTTTAAATAAAAGTCAATTTGTACAATGTGAACAAATTTCACCAAACTGCGAGGGAAGAGTTATGCCGACTAACTCGCCTCACGCGGCAGTACCTGCATCTCCCGCCCGGGAGGTGAGTGATATTATGGCGCCTAATACATCTGGGCGGCCATTACAGATAACATTACATGATATGGCTACTGTTATGACTGAAGTTTTGTCTAAATTACCAGAACTAAGAGGCAAGCGTGATCACTCTGGGGTGAGAACAGAGTGCGCTGACAATACTAGGGCCATGTCTGATACTGCGTCACAGCTTGCAGAGCATGAGGACGGAGAGCTTCATTCTGTGGGTGACGGTTCTGATCCAAACAGATTGGATTCAGATATTTCAAATTTTAAATTTAAATTGGAGAACCTCCGTGCATTACTAGGGGAGGTCTTAGCAGCTCTCAATGATTGTAACACCGTTGCAATACCAGAGAAAATGTGTAGGTTGGATAAATACTTTGCGGTACCGGCGAGTACTGACGTTTTTCCTATACCTAAGAGATTAACTGAAATTGTTACTAAGGAGTGGGATAGACCCGGTGTGCCGTTCTCACCCCCTCCAATATTTAGAAAGATGTTTCCAATAGACGCCACTACTCGGGACTTATGGCAAACGGTCCCTAAGGTGGAGGGAGCAGTTTCTACTTTAGCTAAGCGTACCACTATCCCGGTGGAGGATAGCTGTGCTTTTTCAGATCCAATGGATAAAAAATTAGAGGGTTACCTTAAGAAAATGTTTGTTCAACAAGGTTTTATATTGCAACCCCTTGCATGTATCGCGCCGATTACGGCTGCGGCAGCATTTTGGATTGAGTCTCTGGAAGAGAACCTTAGTTCGTCTACGCTAGACGACATTATGGACAGGCTTAGAGTCCTTAAACTAGCCAATTCATTCATTTCGGAGGCCGTAGTACATTTAACTAAACTTACGGCTAAGAACTCTGGATTCGCCATACAGGCACGTAGAGCACTGTGGCTAAAATCCTGGTCAGCTGATGTTACTTCTAAGTCTAAATTACTTAATATACCTTTCAAGGGGCAGTCTTTATTTGGGCCCGGGTTGAAAGAAATTATCGCTGACATTACAGGAGGTAAGGGCCACGCCCTACCTCAAGACAAAGCCAAAGCTAAGGCTAGACAGTCTAATTTTCGTTCCTTTCGGAATTTCAAACCTGGAGCAGCGTCAACCTCCACTGCACCAAAACAGGAAGGAGCTGTTGCTCGTTACAGACAAGGCTGGAAACCTAACCAGTCCTGGAATAAGGGCAAACAGACCAGGAAACCTGCTGCTGCCCCAAAGACAGCATGAACCGAGAGCCCCCGATCCGAGACCGGATCTAGTGGGGGGCAGACTTTCTCTCTTCGCTCAGGCCTGGGCAAGAGATGTTCAGGATCCCTGGGCGCTGGAGATCATATCTCAGGGATACCTTCTAGACTTCAAATTATCTCCCCCAAAAGGGAGATTTCATCTGTCAAGGTTGTCAACAAACCAGATAAAGAAAGAAGCGTTTCTACGCTGTGTACAAGATCTGTTATTAATGGGAGTGATCCATCCAGTTCCGCGGTCGGAACAAGGACAAGGGTTCTACTCAAACCTGTTTGTGGTTCCCAAAAAAGAGGGAACTTTCAGGCCAATCTTAGATTTAAAGATTCTAAACAAATTCCTAAGAGTTCCATCGTTCAAAATGGAAACTATTCGGACAATCTTACCTATGATCCAAAAGGGTCAGTACATGACCACAGTGGATTTAAAAGATGCTTACCTTCACATACCGATTCACAAAGATCATCAACGGTATCTACGGTTTGCCTTCCTAGACAGGCACTACCAGTTTGTAGCTCTTCCATTCGGATTGGCTACGGCCCCAAGAATCTTCACAAAGGTTCTGGGCGCCCTTCTGGCGGTACTAAGACCGCGAGGGATTTCGGTAGCTCCGTACCTAGACGACATTCTAATACAAGCTTCAAGCTTTCAAACTGCCAAGTCTCATACAGAGTTAGTTCTGGCATTTCTAAGGTCGCATGGATGGAAAGTGAACGAAAAGAAAAGTTCTCTTTTTCCTCTCACAAGAGTTCCATTCTTGGGGACTCTTATAGATTCTGTAGAAATGAAGATTTACCTGACAGAAGACAGGTTAACAAGGCTTCAGGATGCATGCCGTGTCCTTCATTCCATTCAACACCCGTCAGTGGCTCAATGCATGGAGGTGATCGGCTTAATGGTAGCGGCAATGGACATAGTACCTTTTGCACGCCTACACCTCAGACCGCTGCAATTGTGCATGCTAAGTCAGTGGAATGGGGATTACTCAGATTTGTCCCCTACCCTGAATCTGAATCAAGAGACCAGAAATTCTCTTCTATGGTGGCTTTATCGGCCACACCTGTCCAGGGGGATGCCATTCAGCAGGCCAGACTGGACAATCGTAACAACAGACGCCAGCCTATTAGGTTGGGGCGCTGTCTGGAATTCTCTGAAGACTCAGGGATTATGGAATCAGGAGGAGAGTCTCCTTCCAATAAACATTCTGGAATTGAGGGCAGTTCTCAATGCCCTTCTAGCTTGGCCCCAATTAACAACTCAGGGGTTCATCAGGTTTCAGTCGGACAATATCACGACTGTAGCTTACATCAACCATCAGGGAGGGACAAGAAGCTCCCTAGCAATGATGGAAGTATCAAAGATAATTCGCTGGGCAGAGTCTCACTCTTGCCACCTGTCAGCAATCCACATCCCGGGAGTGGAGAACTGGGAGGCGGATTTCTTGAGTCGCCAGACTTTTCATCCGGGAGAGTGGGAACTTCATCCGGAGATTTTTGCCCAAATACTTCGACGTTGGGGCAAACCAGAGATAGATCTCATGGCGTCTCGCCAGGACGCCAAACTTCCTCACTACGGGTCCAGATCCAGGGATCCGGAAGCGGTTCTGATAGATGCTTTGACAGCACCTTGGAACTTCGGGATGGCTTATGTGTTTCCACCCTTCCCGCTGCTTCCTCGATTGATTGCGAAAATCAAACAAGAGAGAGCATCTGTGATTCTAATAGCGCCTGCATGGCCACGCAGGACTTGGTATGCAGATCTAGTGGACATGTCATCCTGTCCGCCTTGGTCTCTACCTCTGAGACAGGACCTTCTGATACAGGGTCCATTCAAACATCAAAATCTAACTTCTCTGAAACTGACTGCTTGGAAATTGAACGCTTGATTTTATCAAAGCGTGGTTTTTCTGAGTCGGTTATTGATACCCTGATCCAGGCTAGGAAGCCTGTTACCAGAAAGATTTACCATAAAATATGGCGCAAATACCTATACTGGTGCGAATCCAAACGTTACTCCTGGAGTAAGGTTAGGATCCCTAGGATATTGTCCTTTCTACAAGAAGGTCTAGAAAAGGGTTTATCGGCTAGTTCATTAAAGGGACAGATTTCAGCTCTGTCCATCTTGTTGCACAGGCGTCTGTCAGAAAATCCAGACGTCCAGGCTTTTTGTCAAGCTTTAGCTAGGATCAAGCCTGTGTTTAAAGCCGTTGCTCCGCCATGGAGTTTAAACTTAGTTCTTAACGTTTTACAAGGTGTTCCATTTGAACCCCTTCATTCCATTGATATAAAATTGTTATCGTGGAAAGTTCTATTTTTAATGGCTATTTCCTCGGCTCGAAGAGTCTCTGAGTTATCAGCCCTACATTGTGATTCTCCTTATCTGATCTTTCACTCAGACAAGGTAGTTCTGCGTACTAAACCTGGGTTCTTACCTAAGGTAGTTACTAACAGGAATATCAATCAAGAGATTGTTGTTCCATCCTTGTGTCCAAATCCTTCTTCAAAGAAGGAACGTCTTCTACACAATCTGGATGTAGTTCGTGCCCTCAAGTTCTACTTGCAGGCAACTAAAAATTTTCGCCAAACTTCTTCCTTGTTTGTCGTTTATTCTGGACAGAGGAGAGGTCAAAAAGCTTCTGCTACCTCTCTCTCTTTCTGGCTTCGTAGCATAATACGTTTAGCCTATGAGACTGCTGGACAGCAGCCTCCTGAAAGAATTACAGCTCACTCCACTAGAGCTGTGGCTTCCACTTGGGCCTTTAAGAATGAGGCCTCTGTTGAACAGATTTGCAAGGCTGCAACTTGGTCTTCGCTTCATACTTTTTCCAAATTTTACAAATTTGACACTTTTGCTTCTTCGGAGGCTATTTTTGGGAGAAAGGTTCTTCAGGCAGTGGTTCCTTCTATATAATGAGCCTGCCTATCCCTCCCGTCATCCGTGTACTTTTGCTTTGGTATTGGTATCCCAGAAGTAATGATGACCCGTGGACTGATCGCACATAACAGAAGAAAACATAATTTATGCTTACCTGATAAATTCCTTTCTTCTGTTGTGCGATCAGTCCACGGCCCGCCCTGTTTTTTAAGGCAGGTAAATATTTTTTAAATTATACTCCAGTCACCACTTCACCCTTGGTTACTCCTTTCTCGTTGATTCTTGGTCGAATGACTGGGACTGACGTAGAGGGGAGGAGCTATATCAGCTCTGCTGGGTGAATCCTCTTGCATTTCCTGTTGGGGAGGAGTTATATCCCAGAAGTAATGATGACCCGTGGACTGATCGCACAACAGAAGAAAGGAATTTATCAGGTAAGCATAAATTATGTTTTTGTTTCTAAATCCATTAAGAAGGCTATGTCTGTTATTCCTCCTTCTAGTAAACATAAAAAGTCTTTTAAAACTTCTCATTGTTCAGATGAATTTTTAAATGAACATCATCATTCTGATTCTGATAGTGGTTCTTCTGGTTCAGAGGATTCTGTCTGAGGTTGATGCTGATAAATCTTCATATTTATTTAAAATGGAATTTATTCGTTCTTTACTTAAAGAAGTATTAATTGCATTAGAAATTGAGGATTCTGGTCCTCTTGATACTAAATCTAAACGTTTAGATAAGGTTATTAAATCTCCTGTAGTTATTCCAGAAGTTTTTCCTGTTCCTGGTGCTATTTCTAAAGTAATTTCCAGGGAATGGAATAATTTGGACTGGAACAGGGGCTGGGGTTTTATTCAAATCTCTTCATTGTACCAAAGAAGGAGAATTCCTTCAGACCAGTTCTGGATCTAAAAATATTGAATCGTTATGTAAGGATACCAACATTCAAAATGGTAACTGTAAGGACTATCCTGCCTTTTGTTCAGCAAGGGCATTATATGTCTACAATAGATTTACAGGATGCATATCTGCATATTCCGATTCATCCAGATCACTATCAGTTTCTGAGATTCTCTTTCCTAGACAAGCATTACCAGTTTGTGGCTCTGCCGTTTGGCCTAGCAACAGCTCCAAGAATTTTTACAAAGGTTCTCGGTGCCCTTCTGTCTGTAATCAGAGAACAGGGTATTGTGGTATTTCCTTATTTGGACGATATCTTGGTACTTGCTCAGTCTTCACATTTAGCAGAATCTCATACGAATCGACTTGTGTTGTTTCTTCAAGATCATGGTTGGAGGATCAATTTACTAAAAAGTTCATTGATTCCTCAGACAAGGGTAACCATTTTGGGTTTCCAGATAGATTCAGTGTCCATGACTCTATCTTTGACAGACAAGAGACGTCTAAAATTGATATCAGCTTGTCGAAACCTTCAGTCACAATCATTCCCTTCGGTAGCCTTATGCATGGAAATTCTAGGTCTTATGACTGCTGCATCGGACGCGATCCCCTTTGCTCGTTTTCACATGCGACCTCTTCAGCTCTGTATGCTGAACCAATGGTGCAGGGATTACACAAAGATATCTCAATTAATATCTTTAAAACCGATTGTACGACACTCTCTAACGTGGTGGACAGATCACCATCGTTTTGTTCAGGGGGATTCTTTTGTTCTTTCGACCTGGACTGTAATTTCAACAGATGCAAGTCTTACAGGTTGGGGAGCTGTGTGGGGGTCTCTGACGGCACAAGGGGTTTGGGAATCTCAGGAGGTGAGATTACCAATCAATATTTTGGAACTTTTCAGAGCTCTTCAGTCTTGGCCTCTTCTAAAGAGAGAATCGTTCATTTGTTTTCAGACAGACAATGTCACATCTGTGGCATACATCAATCATCAAGGAGGGACTCACAGTCCTCTAGCTATGAAAGAAGTATCTCGAATTCTGGTTTGGGCGGAATCCAGCTCCTGTCTAGTTTCTGCGGTTCATATCCCAGGTATAGACAATTGGGAAGCGGATTATCTCAGTCGCCAAACGTTGCATCCGGGCGAATGGTCTCTTCACCCAGAGATATTTCTTCAGATTGTTCAAATGTGGGGACTTCCAGAAATAGATCTGATGGCCTCTCATCTAAACAAGAAACTTCCCAGGTATCTGTCCAGATCCAGGGATCCTCAAGCGGAAGCAGTGGATGCATTGTCACTTCCTTGGAAGTATCATCCTGCTTATATCTTTCCGCCTCTAGTTCTTCTTCCAAGAGTGATCTCCAAGATTCTGAAGGAATGCTCGTTTGTTCTGCTGGTAGCTCCAGCATGGCCTCACAGGTTTTGGTATGCGGATCTTGTCCGGATGGCTTCTTGCCAACCGTGGACTCTTCCGTTAAGACCAGACCTTCTGTCATAAGGTCCTTTTTTCCATCAGGATCTCAAATCCTTAAATTTAAAGGTATGGAGATTGAACGCTTGATTCTTAGTCAAAGAGGTTTCTCTGACTCTGTGATTAATACTATGTTACAGGCTCGTAAATCTGTATCTAGAGAGATATATTATAGAGTCTGGAAGACTTATATTTCTTGGTGTCTTTCTCATCATTTTTCCTGGCATTCTTTTAGAATTCCGAGAATTTTACAGTTTCTTCAGGATGGTTTGGATAAAGGTTTGTCAGCAAGCTCCTTGAAAGGACAAATCTCTGCTCTTTCTGTTCTTTTTCACAGAAAGATTGCTAATCTTCCTGATATTCATTGTTTTGTACAAGCTTTGGTTCGTATAAAACCTGTTATTAAGTCAATTTCTCCTCCTTGGAGTTTGAATTTGGTTCTGGGGGCTCTTCAAGCTCCTCCGTTTGAACCCATGCATTCATTGGACATTAAATTACTTTCTTGGAAAGTTTTGTTCCTTTTGGCCATCTCTTCTGCCAGAAGAGTTTCTGAATTATCGGCTCTTTCTTGTGAATCTCCTTTTCTGATTTTTCACCAGGATAAGGCGGTGTTGCGAACTTCTTTTGATTTTTTACCTAAGGTTGTGAATTCCAACAACATTAGTAGAGAAATTGTGGTTCCTCCATTATGTCCTAATCCTAAGAATTCTAAGGAGAAATCTTTGCATTCTTTGGATGTAGTTAGAGCTTTGAAATATTATGTTGAAGCTACTAAGACTTTCCGAAAGACTTCTAGTCTATTTGTTATCTTTTCCGGTTCTAGGAAAGGTCAGAAGGCCTCTGCCATTTCTTTGGCATCTTGGTTGAAATCTTTAATTCATCATGCTTATGTCGAGTCGGGTAAAACTCCGCCTCAAAGGATTACAGCTCATTCTACTAGGTCAGTTTCTACTTCCTGGGCGTTTAGGAATGAAGCTTCGGTTGATCAGATTTGCAAAGCAGCAACTTGGTCTTCTTTGCATACTTTTACTAAATTCTACCATTTTGATGTGTTTTCTTCTTCTGAAGCTGTTTTTGGTAGAAAAGTTCTTCAGGCAGCTGTTTCAGTTTGAATCTTCTGCTTATATTTTCAGTTTTTTTTTCATTATAAAATTTAAATTATTTTGGGTGTGGATTATTTTTCAGCGGAATTGGCTGTCTTTATTTTATCCCTCCCTCTCTAGTGACTCTTGCGTGGAAAGATCCACATCTTGGGTAGTCATTATCCCATACGTCATTAGCTCATGGACACTTGCTAATTACATGAAAGAAAACATAATTTATGTAAGAACTTACCTGATAAATTCATTTCTTTCATATTAGCAAGAGTCCATGAGGCCCACCCTTTTTGTGGTGGTTATGATTTTTTTGTATAAAGCACAATTGTTCCAATTCCTTATTTTTTATGCTTTTGCACTTTTTCTTATCACACCACTTCTTGGCTATTCGTTAAACTGATTTGTGGGTGTGGTGAGGGGTGTATTTATAGGCATTTTGAGGTTTGGGAAACTTTGCCCCTCCTGGTAGGAATGTATATCCCATACATCACTAGCTCATGGACTCTTGCTAATATGAAAGAAATGAATTTATCAGGTAAGTTCTTACATAAATTATGTTTTACCCCCGCTTCATGTGACAGCCATCAGCAAAACACAAAATGCATTTATGAATTTTTGCACATGCCCAGTAGTAGCTGGTGCCTCGTAATGTGTATAGAAAGACACTGCACATTTTGATAATATAAGTGAATTGGAAATGTTTTTTTGTGAGCTCTATCTGAATCATGAAAGTTTTTAAAGTGCCATAAAACATTTTGAGTAATGTGCATATTCTAAAAGGGTCAACTAAGATAAAACAGTGTGTGTTTTTTAAAAAAAAGGTATTTTAAATACATTTCCAAAAATCTGCAAAATTACTAGCACAATAGTGTTCCAAAGTGAAGCTTGCTCCAGCCCCCTTTCCAGTGTCTTACCCCAAACCCCGAGATATAATGTTGTAAAGTGTGCATATGAGGATAATTATCTATGCAAGTAAGGTGGGGGGGGGGGGGTTAGGAGGGACATCAGATACTGTTGTTTGTTGCCAAGAGGCTAGCTTGTTTCCATGAGGATAATGTCACATGCTTTATGAAAGTTTCAGCATTATACTGTGCACTTCTTTAGTCAGGTGCCATGTGACTCTGCCCCCTACCGTGCATGTGCAAGAGTGAATTCTGCTATAGCTATTGCCTGTATTGCACCTTCCATATATTGAAATGTACAGGGTGGAGCTTGCTGCAAACAAAACTATGCCTGAATTAAAGGGGTTAATGCGGGTTAAAAAAAGAAACTTTTTTGCCAGAAAGCTTTGGCTGCCTTATATATTTAGAGAATTGTTTTATGTCCCTTTAAAATGGATATGAAACCCACAAATTTAACAATAAAGGACCACCAAAGTCTTTTGTAATTGACAGAGCATATTATTAAAAATATATTCCAATTGACTTATTTTATCAAATTTTTTTCTTTCCCATGATATTCGGTGTTGAAGAGATACCTAGGTTGGCATCTGAAGCATTACATGGCAGGAAATAGTGCTGCCACCTAGTGCTCCTGCAAATGGATAGCATTCTTGTAAAACTGCTGCCATCTATTGCCCCAGTAATGGGCTGGCTTCTAAGCATACATCCATGCTTTTCAACAAGATACCAAGAGAACGAAGAAGAATTTATAATAGAAGTAAAATAGAAAAAAAAAATTGCATGCTCTATCTAAATCATGAAAGATGATGCTTCACATCACTTTAAGTAAAATTTTGTTCCTCATTCTGTATTCTTTGCATTTCTTTTCAGCCACAGCTACTGTTCCTCCTGCTAGCACAACATGTACAACTACTGTTCCTCCACAGCCGCAGTATAGCTACCATGATATACATGTCTATTCATTGGCTGGGCTTGCTCCACATATAACACTCAATCCTACGGTAAGTATCATTAAACATGAGGTAATCTTTTCCAGATTTTTACAGTATCACATTTGGACAACAGGTTTGCCTAATGGGCTTAACTTATTGACTGGGGAAACTATTCTTACTGCATAAATGTTTTTTTAGAGGTTACAGTAATGTTTTCAGAGCGCTACATTTTCCAACATTAAACCTGGGGGGTTTCAAGTGCTAAAGAGTAACCATTAACATAGCTCATTCGTGCGATAAACAGCTGAAATTAGATAGGTCTCTTCTCTGCACTGATTTATTTCTCTTGTAAGATGTATCGAGTCCACGGATTCATCCTTACTTGTGGGATATTCTTCTCCCCCACAGGAAGTGGTAAAGAGAGCACCCACAGCAGAGCTGTCTATATAGCTCCCCCCTTAGCTCCACCCCAGTCATTCTCTTTGCCTACTCTAAGTAACTAGGAAGTGCAGTACGAGTGTGATGACAAAAATGTTAGTTTTTTATTTCTCAAGCAAAAGTTTATTTTAAATGGTGTCGGTGTGTACTATTTACTCTCTGGCAGAAAAGAGATGAAGATTTCTGCAAGGAGGATTATGATCTTAGCACTCTGTAACTAAGATCCACTGCTGTTCTCACAAGGGCTGAAGAGTACAGGAAAACTTCAGTTGGGGGAACGGTTTGCATGCTAAGCTGCATATGAGGTATGTTCAGTCTATATTTATCTAGACAGACTGTGTTTATTCTAGAAAAGGCTGGCAATATCTCCATGAGGGAAGGGTAAGCTGTATTCAGACACTTGGATAGGAATTTCAGCTTGCTTGAAGGGCTCATTTGTTACTGGTGACACTGTTAGGAAAAAAACGTTTTTGTTTGTTCAGTAAATGATGCAATTATAACGTTTTTTTGAAGGGACTAAAGGGGTCATTGTGGCTTTTTAGGGTTTTTTAACCCACATGGTTGAGAGACTCAGGTGTTTTTCTAATAGGCCTCAAAACATTGAGTGAGGTGGGAGGGGCCTATTTTCGCGCCTCAGTTGCACAGTTTCTTTTGCTTAGAGACATCCAACTGCTTCTCTAGAAGTTCCTGCTGTGTTTGAGGGCTGTAAAGGAGGGTTTTCCCCACAAATCGTTCTGAAGGGCAGGTAGGCGCCACAGCAGAGCTGTGGCAAGGTGCTGGAAGTCTTTTTTACCAGTTTTGACGTTTTTTCAATCCGGTTTTGCCATTAAGGGGTTAATTGTTTATTTGCATAGCTTTGCAAAGTTACTAAGGCTATAAGATACTACTGTAAAAATTTAGATAAGTTTACTGCTTTTTTACACTGTTTTGCAGAACTTGTGCAGCTTTTTTCTCTTAAAGGTACAGTACCGTTTTATTTCTAAGTGTTATTTACTTTGATTACAGTGTTTTCCAAGCTTTCTTGTTACATTACTAGCCTGTTTAACATGTCTGACACCAAGGAAAATCCTTGTTCAATATGTTTGGAAGCCATTGTGGAACCCCCCCTTAGAATGTGTCCCAATTGTACTGATATGTCTATAAATTATAAAGAACATATATTAGCACTTAAAAATAGGGCAATAGATGATTATCAGTCAGGAGTAAATGAGGGTTCGCCATCTAGCTCTCCCCAAGTGACACAGCCAGTAACACCTGCACAAGTGATGCCAAGTACCTCTAGTGCGTCACATTCATTTACTTTACAAGACATGGCCACAGTTATGAATACAACCCTCACTGAGGTTTTATCCAAACTGCCTGGTTTACAAGGAAAGCGGGACAGCTCTGGGTTAAGGAAAAATGCTGAGCCGTCTCACGCTTTAGTAGCCGTATCTGATATGCCCTCACAATGCTCTGAAGGGGCGAGGAATTTGTTATCTGAGGGAGAAATTTCTGATTCAGGAAAGACGCTTCCTCAGACATATTCTTATATGATTGCCTTTAAATTTAAGCTTGAACACCTCCGCTTATTGCTTAGGGAGGTTTTAGCAACTCTAGATGATATTGACCCTATAGTGGTCCCAGAGAAATTGTGTAAAATGGATAGATACTTAGAGGTTGTTTACACTGATGTTTTTCCAGTCCCTAAGAGGATTGTGAATATTATTGCTAAGGAGTGGGATAGACCAGGTATTCCGTTCATTCCCCCTCCTGTTTTTAAGAAAATGTTTCCCATATCAGACACCATAAGGGACTCATGGCAGACCGTTCCTAAGGTGGAGGGAGCTATTTCTACTCTGTCTAAGCGTACAACTATACCTATTGAGGACAGTTGTGCTTTCAAAGATCCTATGGATAAAAAATTAGAGGGTCTCCTGAAGAAAATTTTTGTTCATCAAGGTTTTTCTCTCCAACCTATTGCATGCATTGTTCCTGTAACTACTGCAGCTGCTTTCTGGTTTTTGGCTCTAGAAGAGGCTCTTCAAATGGAGACTCCATTAGAGGGAATTATGGACAGAATTAAGGCCCTTAAGTTGGCTAATTCTTTTATTACAGATGCCGCTTTTCAACTGGTTAAATTAGCGGCAAAGAATTCAGGTTTTGCCATTTTAGTACGCAGGGAGTTATGGCTTAAGTCCTGGTCTGCTGATTTGTCTAAGTCTAAACTTTTGAACATTCCTTTCAAGGCCTGAACTGAAAGTGATTATTTCAGACATCACTGGAGGGAAAGGTCATGCCCTCCCTCAGGATAGATCAAATAAGATGAGGACCAAACAAAATAATTTTCGTTCCTTTCGGAACTTCAAGGGTGGTCCCGCTTCAGCTTCCTCTGCTACAAAGCAAGAGGGGAATTTTGCCCAATCCAAATCAGTCTGGAGACCTAACCAGGCTTGGAACAAGGGTAAACTGGCCAAGAAGCCTGCAGCTGCCTCTGACAGTATGAAGGGGTAGCCCCCGATCCGGGACCGGATCTAGTAGGGGGCAGACTCTCTTCGCTTAGGCGAGAGATGTTCAGGATCCCTGGGCTTTAGAAATTGTGTCCCAGGGATATCTTCTGGAATTAAAGGGCTCCCTTCCAAGGGGGAGATTTCACATTTCTAGATTGTCTGTAAACCAGACAAAGAGAGAGGTGTTCTTATGCTATGTAGAAGACCTACATACATGGATCTCAAAATTCTAAACAAGTTCCTCAAAGTTCCATCATTCAAGATGGAGACTATTTGGACTATTCTACTTCTGATCCAGGAGGGTCAATATATGACTACCGTGGACTTAAAGGATGCGTATCTACACATCCCTATTCACAGAGATCATCATCAATTCCTCAGATTCGCCTTTCTAAACAGGCATTACCAGTTTGTGGCCCTTCCCTTCGGGTTGGCCACGGCTCCCAGAATTTTCACAAAAGTGCTAGGGTCGCTTCTGGCGGTTCTACGACCACGGGGCATAGCAGTGGCGCCTTATCTAGACGACATCTTAATTCAGGCGTCGACTTTCCAGCTAGCCAAGTCTCACACGGACATCGTGTTGGCTTTTCTGAGATCTCACGGGTGGAAGGTGAACATAAAAAAAGAGTTCTCTCTTCCCTCTTACAAGAGTTTCCTTCCTAGGGACTCTGATAGACTCTGTAGCAATGAAAATATTTTTGACGGAGGTCAGAAAGTTAAAACTCTTAACCACTTGCTGAGCTCTTCATTACATTCCTCGGCCATCAGTGGCTCAGTGTATGGAGGTAATCGGACTCATGGTAGCGGCAATGGATATAGTTCCTTTTGCCCGCCTACACCTCAGACCACTGCAGCTATGCATGCTCAAACAGTGGAATGGGGATTATGTAGATTTATCTCCTCAACTGCATCAGGACCAGGAGACCAGAAATTCTCTTCTCTGGTGGTTGTCTCAGGACCACCTGTCTCAGGGAATGTGTTTCCGCAGGCCAGAGTGGCTCATTGTAACGACAGATGCCAGCTTGCTAGGCTGGGGTGCAGTCTGGAATTCCCTGAAAGCACAGGGCTTATGGTCTCTGGAGGAAGCTCTCCTTTCGATAAACATTCTAGAACTGAGAGCGATATTCAATGCACTTCAGACGTGGCCTCAGCTTGCTGCGGCCAAATTCATCAGGTTTCAGTCGGACAACATCACGACTGTAGCTTATATCAATCATCAAGGAGGAACAAGGAGTTCTCTAGCGATGATGGAGGTAACCAAAATAATCCAGTGGGCAGAGGATCACTCTTGCCATCTCTCGGCAATCCACATCCCAGGAGTAGAGAACTGGGAGGCGGATTTTCTAAGTCGTCAGACTTTTCATCCGGGGGAGTGGGAACTCCATCCGGAGGTATTTGCCCAGCTGATTCAGCTATGGGGCACACCAGAATTGGATCTGATGGCGTCTCGTCAGAATGCCAAACTTCCTCGCTACGGGTACAGGTCCCGGGATCCCAAGGCGGTACTGATAGATGTTCTAGCAGTGCCTTGGTCCTTCCATCTGGCCTATGTATTTCCACCGTTTCCTCTCCTTCCACATCTGGTTGCCAGAATCAAGCAGGAGAGAGCTTCGGTATTTCTTATAGCACCACCGTGGACTCTGCCAATGAGGCGGGACCTTCTAATCCAAGGTCCGTTCACGCATCCAAATCTAATTTCTCTGCGTCTGACTGCTTGGAGATTGAAAGCCTGATTCTATCAAAGCGTGGTTGGTCATTGATACCCTGATTCAGGCTAGAAAGCCTGTCACCAGGAAGATCTATCATAAGATTTGGCGCAAATATCTTTATTGGTGTGAATCCAAAGGTTACTCGTGGAGTAAGATTAGGATTCCTAGAATATTGTCTTTTCTCCAAGAAGGTTTGGAGAAGGGATTATCAACTAGTTCTGTAAAAGGACAAATATCTGCTTTGTCTATTCTACTACACAAACGTCTGGCAGATGTTCCAGACGTTCAAGCATTTAGTCAGGCTTTGGTCAGAATCAAGCCTGTATTTAAACCTGTTGCTCCGCCATGGAGCCTAAACTTAGGTCATAAAGTTCTTCAAGGGGTTCCGTTTGAACCTATGCATTCCATAGATATTAAGCTTCTATCTTGGAAAGTTTTGTTTTTAGTAGCTATCTCTTCGGCTCAAAGAGTTTCTGAGCTATCTGCTTTACAATGTGATTCACCTTACCTTTTTTTCCATGCAGATAAGGTGGTTATACGTACCAAACCTGGGTTTCTTCCTAAGGTTGTTTCTAATAAGAATATCAATCAAGAGATTGTGGTTCCTTCTTTGTGTCTCAATCCTTCATCTAAGAAGGAACGTCTGTTACACAATCTTGATGTGGTTCGTGCTTTAAAGTTCTACTTACAAGCAACTAAAGATTTCCGTCAAACATCTTCTTTGTTGTTTATTTTGGTAAACGGAGAGGTCAAAGGGCTACAGCTACCTCTCTTTCCTTTTTGCTGAAAAGCATCATCTGTTTGGCTTATGAGACTGCTGGCCAGCAGCCTCCTGAAAAAATTACTGCTCATTCTACTAGAGCTGTGGCTTCCACATGGGCTTTTAAAAATGAGGCTTCTGTTGAACAGATTTGTAATGCAGCGACTTGGTCTTCGCTTCATACTTTTTCAAAATTTTACAAATTCGATACTTTTTCTTCTTCGGAGGCTATTTTTGGGAGGTTCTACAAGCAGTGGTGCCTTCCGTTTAAGGTCCCTGTCTTGTCCCTCCCTTCATCCGTGTCCTAAAGCTTTGGTATTGGTATCCCAGAAGTAAGGATGAATCCGTGGACTCGATACATCTAACAAGAGAAAACATAATTTATGCTTACCTGATAAATTTATTTCTCTTGTGATGTATCGAGTCCACGGCCTGCCCTGTTTTTTAAGACAGGCATATATATTTTTATTTTAAAACTTTCAGTCACCACTGCACCCTATAGTTTTCTCCTTTTTCTTCCTAGCCTTCGGTTGAATGACTGGGGGGTGGAGCTAAGGGGGGAGCTATATAGACAGCTCTGCTGTGGGTGCTCTCTTTGCCACTTCATGTAGGGGAGGAGAATATCCCACAAGTAAGGATGAATCCATGGACTCGATACATCACAAGAGAAATAAATTTATCAGGTAAGCATAAATTATGTTTTTTCCCATCTAGAGGATATCTTTGGGTTTGTCTATATAAAAAATTAGAGCTTCTTTAGAAATTGCCACAGCATTTCTTATGCTATGTCCTTTTGAGTTTCTGGGGTAGGCATGTGTGACTCATGGTTTGAAAATATATAATGCTATTTCAAATACATTGCATGATACTTTTCCTAATATTTCTTAATATTTTTTGAACATTCTTTTCAAATCCGATTTTAATTTGACATTGAAACTGTATTTGCATTTTTACAGATTCCTCTTTTTCAAGCTCACCCTCAGCTAAAGCAGTGTGTTCGTCAAGCCATCGAACGTGCTGTACAGGAACTAGTCCATCCAGTGGTTGATCGTTCCATCAAAATTGCCATGACCACCTGTGAGCAGATTGTACGCAAAGACTTTGCTCTAGACTCTGAGGAGTCTCGAATGCGTCTGGCTGCTCACCACATGATGCGCAATCTTACTGCTGGCATGGCCATGATAACCTGTCGGGAGCCATTACTTATGAGCATTGCTTCCAACTTGAAGAACAGCTTTGCCACTGCTCTGCGGGTAAGGGTGTGGCAGTTTACAATTAAGAATACGTATCTTTCCCCTTGGGTTTTAAAGGCTAAAAAAAATGTTATAGTTCTCCTTTTGGCTTGATTAATGAATCTTAGTGGAATAAAAATTTTCATAAAATGTTTGCAAGGCTAAGTACATTGACATTAAACATGTTTTAATCCTAATTGTCCAGTATGATTAGTGACCAACCCTGTTACGCGGTTTAGAAAACGTGTTAACCAGGAGACATTTGGACTAAAAAAAAAAAGGCTAAGTTATATTATGCATATTCTATACAATTATGATCGATTAATGTTTTCTCAGCCTTTAATCATCAGATGGTTCAGTGTAATGTTTTTTCATTTCTCAAAATTATACTGCACAGAAAATACAGATTTGGTTTGTTTTGATGTACCAGTTATTAAAGTGCAAGAGGGGTTAGGTAAGGGAACCAAAAGGTTTAGGGTTTATTTAGCACTCATCCCTAAAATTGTAGAATTTAAAAAATTGAATTTTTAATAGTAACCATTTAAAAAAACCAAGGAGAATCCTTGATAATGTACCCTCGCTGAAACTGTGCACCTAGCCCCCCTGTTTCCTGGCTGATAGCAGCTCCCTCGGCTTCAGGTGTCAGGGACTAGGGACAGTAATAAAACCAAATGTAGATGCACAACAAAGTGCTTTCCATGAGCACAAACGCGTTTCGGCTGTATTAATCAGCCTTTCTCAATGTGAACAAGTAAGCCGAGGCCCGGGTGCCACCCCTTTATGTAGTGCTGGTAAGGAAGTTCATAACCAATCCCTATCTCACGTTGACGTCCGCCCATTCAGTGACCGTGGTAGGCGCGATTGTCATTTGCGGCGTAATTGGATCCAACATTTTTTGACGTACCAATCATTAAGTCTGCAGTGTTACAATGGGGACCGGCTGGTCTATCAGATAACAATCCTTTGTAAATATCGTCATTGGATGTAGACAATGGCATAAGTCCCTTTTTGCAACTAGTTACTGCTTAATCTATAGGTTGTTATATCATTATTCATATGTATGACTAATATACACATATCCATAGGCATTATTTGCCGGCTTAGGTGCTGCATGGCTACTTATTTGCTGGCTTAGGTGCTGCGTGGCTACATCAGAATCATAGTATCAAACTAATGTGGCAATCCATGTGTTATGTCAGTATATCCTGTCTCTATCAAGGATTGATATATATATATATATACATGGTCGTTATCCAGCGGTTTAGGTGCTGCATGATTAGATCCAGTCCATGTTATGGAACCTATGTGGCAATACCTATGTTAGTTGTTATGTGTTATCCTTCTATAGATATTTGTTTATTCCTTAGCGTATGGTCAATAAGAGCATATTCTCCCTATGTTAATTTAATACAGTATCCTTTCTATTCAGTACGCTGTATAATCCCTTAAGGTTCCCCCTTAATTTTGTACTGTGTGAGCGTTCATAGTGGAGATTATTATTATCCTATTTCTCAGACATATTTCCTACCTCTCATTGTACGCCTTAGTACATTCCGAATTACTTGAGCATATACAGATTTATAATAAAACATAAGTTTTGGTTCATTATCATTTAAGGGCCCAATATACTAATTTCGGAGTACGGAGTTTTACTAGGTTGTAACTATGTTTCATTTTCTAAACCTCACTATACATATTCTCCTATTCAGGTGCTGCTCATTTAATTGCATTAGTATGAAAATACATATACAATGTAAAAGAAGCTCATATGTGTAGTAAATGGTATGAATCATATTTTTGAGGGTAGTGACGTTAATCTAAGTCATTGGCAGTTGGATTCCAATTTGGAACATTATAAGGGAAATGGTAATGTGAACTTCTCAAAAATATATAGCACTACGGGCGGCACTTTAAAAATGTGTTGTCCGTTGTTATTAATTTAAAGACAATTATTGATGAATATCTTAGTATAGTATAAATTTACAGTATCATCAGATATACTTGTCTGTTACATTAACTTCTGAATACATGCAACATTAGAAGTTGCTAGACAACACATGAAGATGAATTTTAAAATTAGAGACCACCTATTTCTGATTTTTCTACCAGTCTGACAGGAATACCCAATAATTGTTTGCTTCGTTCATCCCATGTGGCATAACAGAGTTTAATTTAAATATCCAACCTGTTTCTTTTTGTAACAGAGCATTTTCGGTGTTGCCACCTCTGATGCCAGGTTTAACCCTTTCAATGCCCCAGCATTTAAAGGATGTTGTTTTGCCTGCATGATGTGACAGAAAATGTCTAGCTACACTAGTTAGTTTTTTGCCATCTTTTTGGTCCTTATGGGCATTGCGTATATTACATAAATGTTCTGTTATTCTTGTGCTCAATTTGCGTGTCGTCATCCCTGTGTAAATTAAGTTACACGAGCATGAAAGGCAGTAGATGACATTATCACTCTGGCAGTTAATGTGTTTTGATTTTCCATTTTTTTGGAAATCTGTCAGTTATAAATTCCTTTTTGCTCATAAATTGGCATGTTTTGCAATGACCACATGGTGTTGAGCCCTGATAGATTGGTTTTTTATTCCTGTTTCTATCAAAGTGACTTTGTGATAAGCTGTCCTTGATATTTCTGGCACGTCTGAAGGTGAAAGAAGGCTTTTCAGGTAGTAATCCCTTTAATCTTTCATCACTTCGCAAGACGTGCCAGTGTTTTTTCACTATTGAGCTTACAAGTTCACTTTGATTATTATATGTAGAAATGAATCTTAGGTTATTTGTCTCTTGTACACATTTTTTGTTTTTGGGTATAAGAAGATCAGACCTATTTATGTTTAGGGCTTTCTGGTAAGCCCTGGCTAGCAATTTTTTGGAGTAACCCCTTTGAAGGAGTCTGTCACGTAATTCTCGTGCTGCCTTTTTAAAAGAATCTATATCTGTACAGTTTCTTCTAGTTCTCAAATATTCACCGTATGGGAGGCTGTTAATTGTGGAAGGATGATGATTACTCTGTGCATGTAGGATATTGTTAGTTGCAGTGGTTTTCCTAAATGTTTCAGTGACCAATCCATTATTGCTTTTGGAAATTATCAGATCTAAAAATTCAACTTTACTGAAGCTTGTATTGTATGTTAGATATAATCCAAATGGATTGGTGTTAAGTAATTTAATAAATTCTTCCCAGACTTCTAACGGGCCTTCCCACACCAGTAAGATGTCATCTATATACCTGGACCAGTGGGAGATGAATTTGGTGTATTGGTTCATATGATTATTGAACACTATCATCTCTTCCCACCAGCCCAGGTATAGATTGGCATATGTGGGCGCACAAGATGTGCCCATTGCGGTGCCACAAATCTGTAAGAAAAACTTATCATCAAAAACGAAGTAATTATGTGTGAGTACAAATCTTAATGTATTGATGATAAATTCTTTTGTCTGAAGATCCATATCAGTGTCCTTCTCTAAGAAATGAGCTACAGCTTTAATTCCCCACTCTGTTTTAATGCTCGTATAGAGGGATTCTACATCGCATGTAATTAGAATAGACTTATCTGTTATGGCAATATTTTGCAACTTATTTAGGATGTGCATTGTGTCCCTAGTATGTGATGGTAGGGCTTCCACAATTTTCCTTAGTCTAGCGTCAACATATCTGCTTGCTCTTTCTGTGAGTGATCCCATCCCTGACACTATTGGTCTCCCGGGCGGACAGGAGATATTTTTATGGATCTTAGGCAGTAAGTACATAGTGGCTACTTTCGGATTAGTAACTGTTAGATATTTATATTCCTTTTGGTCAATGATCTTATCTTTGAATGCTGTATCAATAAGTTTTTTGTATAACTCTAGAAAATTCTCTGTGGGATTCCCTAATAGTTTCTTGTAATTGGAGTGATTAGACAGTTGTTTCATGGCTTCAGAGATATACATAGTGTTTGGCCATATCACTATATTACCCCCCTTGTCACTATTTTTTATTTGGACATCAGTCCATTGTGTCATTTGGACTGATGTCCAAATAAAAAATAGTGACAAGGGGGGTAATATAGTGATATGGCCAAACATTATGTATATCTCTGAAGCCATGAAACAACTGTCTAATCACTCCAATTACAAGAAACTATTAGGGAATCCCACAGAGAATTTTCTAGAGTTAGACAAAAAACTTATTGATACAGCATTCAAAGATAAGATCATTGACCAAAAGGAATATAAATATCTAAGTTACTAATCCGAAAGTAGCCACTATGTACTTACTGCCTAAGATCCATAAAAATATCTCCTGTCCGCCCGGGAGACTAATAGTGTCAGGGATGGGATCACTCACAGAAAGAGCCAGCAGATATGTTGACGCTAGACTAAGGAAAATTGTGGAAGCCCTACCATCACATACTAGGGACACAATGCACATCCTAAATAAGTTGCAAAATATTGCCATAAAAGATAAGTCTATTCTAATTACATGCGATGTAGAATCCCTCTATACGAGCATTAAAACAGAGTGGGGAATTAAAGCTGTAGCTCATTTCTTAGAGAAGGACACTGATATGGATCTTCAGACAAAAGAATTAATCATCAATACATTAAGATTTGTACTCACACATAATTACTTCGTTTTTGATGATAAGTTTTTCTTACAGATTTGTGGCACCGCAATGGGCACATCTTGTGCGCCCACATATGCCAATCTATACCTGGGCTGGTGGGAAGAGATGATAGTGTTCAATAATCATATGAACCAATACACCAAATTCATCTCCCACTGGTCCAGGTATATAGATGACATCTTACTGGTGTGGGAAGGCCCGTTAGAAGTCTGGGAAGAATTTATTAAATTACTTAACACCAATCCATTTGGATTATATCTAACATACAATAAAAGCTTCAGTAAAGTTGAATTTTTAGATCTGATAATTTCCAAAAGCAATAATGGATTGGTCACTGAAACATTTAGGAAAACCACTGCAACTAACAATATCCTACATGCACAGAGTAATCATCATCCTTCCACAATTAACAGCCTCCCATACGGTGAATATTTGAGAACTAGAAGAAACTGTACAGATATAGATTCTTTTAAAAAGGCAGCACGAGAATTACGTGACAGACTCCTTCAAAGGGGTTACTCCAAAAAATTGCTAGCCAGGGCTTACCAGAAAGCCCTAAACATAAATAGGTCTGATCTTCTTATACCCAAAAACAAAAAATGTGTACAAGAGACAAATAACCTAAGATTCATTTCTACATATAATAATCAAAGTGAACTTGTAAGCTCAATAGTGAAAAAACACTGGCACGTCTTGCGAAGTGATGAAAGATTAAAGGGATTACTACCTGAAAAGCCTTCTTTCACCTTCAGACGTGCCAGAAATATCAAGGACAGCTTATCACAAAGTCACTTTGATAGAAACAGGAATAAAAAACCAATCTATCAGGGCTCAACACCATGTGGTCATTGCAAAACATGCCAATTTATGAGCAAAAAGGAATTTATAACTGACAGATTTTCAAAAAAATGGAAAATCAAAACACATATTAACTGCCAGAGTGATAATGTCATCTACTGCCTTTCATGCTCGTGTAACTTAATTTACACAGGGATGACGACACGCAAATTGAGCACAAGAATAACAGAACATTTATGTAATATACGCAATGCCCATAAGGACCAAAAAGATGGCAAAAAACTAACTAGTGTAGCTAGACATTTTCTGTCACATCATGCAGGCAAAACAACATCCTTTAAATGCTGGGGCATTGAAAGGGTTAAACCTGACATCAGAGGTGGCAACACCGAAAATGCTCTGTTACAAAAAGAAACAGGTTGGATATTTAAATTAAACTCTGTTATGCCACATGGGATGAACGAGGCAAACAATTATTGGGTATTCCTGTGAGACTGGTAGAAAAATCAGAAATAGGTGGTCTCTAATTTTAAAATTCATCTTCATGTGTTGTCTAGCAACTTCTAATGTTGCATGTATTCAGAAGTTAATGTAACAGACAAGTATATCTGATAATACTGTAAATTTATACTATACTAAGATATTCATCAATAATTGTCTTTAAATTAATAACAACGGACAACACATTTCTCCAACATAGGTGTGTCCGGTCCACGGCGTCATCCTTACTTGTGGGATATTCTCTTCCCCAACAGGAAATGGCAAAGAGCCCAGCAAAGCTGGTCACATGATCCCTCCTAGGCTCCGCCTACCCCAGTCATTCTCTTTGCCGTTGTACAGGCAACATCTCCACGGAGATGGCTTAGAGTTTTTTAGTGTTTAACTGTAGTTTTTTATTATTCAATCAAGAGTTTGTTATTTTAAAATAGTGCTGGTATGTACTATTTACTCAGAAACAGAAAAGAGATGAAGATTTCTGTTTGTATGAGGAAAATGATTTTAGCAACCGTTACTAAAATCCATGGCTGTTCCACACAGGACTGTTGAGAGGAATTAACTTCAGTTGGGGGAACAGTGAGCAGTCTCTTGCTGCTTGAGGTATGACACATTCTAACAAGACGATGTAATGCTGGAAGCTGTCATTTTCCCTATGGGATCCGGTAAGCCATGTTTATTAAGATAGTAAATAAGGGCTTCACGAGGGCTTATTAAGACTGTAGACTTTTTCTGGGCTAAATCGATTCATTATTAACACATATTTAGCCTTGAGGAATCATTTAATCTGGGTATTTTGATAAGTTTATATCGGCAGGCACTGTTTTAGACACCTTATTCTTTAGGGGCTTTCCCAAATCATAGGCAGAGCCTCATTTTCGCGCCGGTGTTGCGCACTTGTTTTTGAGAGGCATGACATGCAGTCGCATGTGTGAGGAGCTCTGATACATAGAAAAGACTTTCTGAAGGCGTCATTTGGTATCGTATTCCCCTTTGGGCTTGGTTGGGTCTCAGCAAAGCAGATACCAGGGACTGTAAAGGGGTTAAAGTTAAAAACGGCTCCGGTTCCGTTATTTTAAGGGTTAAAGCTTCCAAATTTGGTGTGCAATACTTTTAAGGCTTTAAGACACTGTGGTGAAATTTTGGTGAATTTTGAACAATTCCTTCATATTTTTTCGCAATTGCAGTAATAAAGTGTGTTCAGTTTAAAATTTAAAGTGACAGTAACGGTTTTATTTTAAAACGTTTTTTGTACTTTGTTATCAAGTTTATGCCTGTTTAACATGTCTGAACTACCAGATAGACTGTGTTCTGAATGTGGGGAAGCCAGAGTTCCTTCTCATTTAAATAAATGTGATTTATGTGACAATGACAATGATGCCCAAGATGATTCCTCAAGCGAGGGGAGTAAGCATGGTACTGCATCATTCCCTCCTTCGTCTACACGAGTCTTGCCCACTCAGGAGGCCCCTAGTACATCTAGCGCGCCAATACTCCTTACTATGCAACAATTAACGGCTGTAATGGATAATTCTGTCAAAAACATTTTAGCCAAAATGCACACTTATCAGCGTAAGCGCGACTGCTCTGTTTTAGATACTGAAGAGCATGACGACGCTGATAATAATGGTTCTGAAGGGCCCCTAAACCAGTCTGATGGGGCCAGGGAGGTTTTGTCTGAGGGAGAAATTACTGATTCAGGGAACATTTCTCAACAAGCTGAACCTGATGTGATTACGTTTAAATTTAAGTTGGAACATCTCCGCGCTCTGCTTAAGGAGGTATTATCCACTCTGGATGATTGTGACAATTTGGTCATCCCAGAGAAACTATGTAAAATGGACAAGTTCCTAGAGGTCCCGGGGCTCCCAGAAGCTTTTCCTATACCCAAGCGGGTGGCGGACATTGTAAATAAAGAATGGGAAAGGCCCGGTATTCCTTTCGTCCCTCCCCCCATATTTAAAAAATTGTTTCCTATGGTCGACCCCAGAAAGGACTTATGGCAGACAGTCCCCAAGGTCGAGGGAGCGGTTTCCACTTTAAACAAACGCACCACTATACCCATAGAAGATAGTTGTGCTTTCAAAGATCCTATGGATAAAAAATTAGAAGGTTTACTTAAAAAGATGTTTGTTCAGCAGGGTTACCTTCTACAACCAATTTCATGCATTGTCCCTGTCGCTACAGCCGCGTGTTTCTGGTTCGATGAGCTGGTAAAGGCGGTCGATAGTGATTCTCCTCCTTATGAGGAGATTATGGACAGAATCAATGCTCTCAAATTGGCTAATTCTTTCACCCTAGACGCCACTTTGCAATTGGCTAGGTTAGCGGCTAAGAATTCTGGGTTTGCTATTGTGGCGCGCAGAGCGCTTTGGTTGAAATCTTGGTCAGCTGATGCGTCTTCCAAGAACAAGCTACTTAACATTCCTTTCAAGGGGAAAACGCTGTTTGGCCCTGACTTGAAAGAGATTATCTCTGATATCACTGGGGGTAAGGGCCACGCCCTTCCTCAGGATCGGCCTTTCAAGGCCAAAAATAAACCTAATTTTCGTCCCTTTCGTAGAAACGGACCAGCCCAAAGTGCTACGTCCTCTAAGCAAGAGGGTAATACTTCTCAAGCCAAACCAGCTTGGAGACCAATGCAAGGCTGGAACAAGGGAAAGCAGGCCAAGAAACCTGCCACTGCTACCAAGACAGCATGAAATGTTGGCCCCCGATCCGGGACCGGATCTGGTGGGGGGCAGACTCTCTCTCTTCGCTCAGGCTTGGGCAAGAGATGTTCTGGATCCTTGGGCGCTAGAAATAGTCTCCCAAGGTTATCTTCTGGAATTCAAGGGGCTTCCCCCAAGGGGGAGGTTCCACAGGTCTCAGTTGTCTTCAGACCACATAAAAAGACAGGCATTCTTACATTGTGTAGAAGACCTGTTAAAAATGGGAGTGATTCATCCTGTTCCATTAGGAGAACAAGGGATGGGGTTCTACTCCAATCTGTTCATAGTTCCCAAAAAAGAGGGAACGTTCAGACCAATCTTAGATCTCAAGATCTTAAACAAGTTTCTCAAGGTTCCATCGTTCAAGATGGAAACCATTCGAACAATTCTTCCTTCCATCCAGGAAGGTCAATTCATGACCACGGTGGATTTAAAGGATGCGTATCTACATATTCCTATCCACAAGGAACATCATCGGTTCCTAAGGTTCGCATTCCTGGACAAGCATTACCAGTTTGTGGCGCTTCCTTTCGGATTAGCCACTGCTCCAAGGATTTTCACAAAGGTACTAGGGTCCCTTCTAGCTGTGCTAAGACCAAGGGGCATTGCTGTAGTACCTTACTTGGACGACATTCTGATTCAAGCGTCGTCCCTTCCTTAAGCAAAGGCTCACACGGACATTGTCCTGGCCTTTCTCAGATCTCACGGATGGAAAGTGAACGTGGAAAAGAGTTCTCTATCTCCGTCAACAAGGGTTCCCTTCTTGGGAACAATAATAGACTCCTTAGAAATGAGGATTTTTCTGACAGAGGCCAGAAAAACAAAACTTCTAGACTCTTGTCGGATACTTCATTCCGTTCCTCTTCCTTCCATAGCGCAGTGCATGGAAGTGATAGGTTTGATGGTAGCGGCAATGGACATAGTTCCTTTTGCGCGCATTCATCTAAGACCATTACAACTGTGCATGCTCAGTCAGTGGAATGGGGACTATACAGACTTGTCTCCGAAGATACAAGTAAATCAGAGGACCAGAGACTCACTCCGTTGGTGGCTGTCCCTGGACAACCTGTCACAAGGGATGACCTTCCGCAGACCAGAGTGGGTCATTGTCACGACCGACGCCAGTCTGATGGGCTGGGGCGCGGTCTGGGGATCCCTGAAAGCTCAGGGTCTTTGGTCTCGGGAAGAATCTCTTCTACCGATAAATATTCTGGAACTGAGAGCGATATTCAATGCTCTCAAGGCTTGGCCTCAGCTAGCGAGGGCCAAGTTCATACGGTTTCAATCAGACAACATGACAACTGTTGCGTACATCA
>NC_069499.1:1338798438-1338818438 GCF_027579735.1 Bombina bombina
AAGCCTGATTACAGTGATTTAATAACGACTAGTATCATGCTTGCTGTAAAAGGTAATATTCTTATTACTTTCTCACATTACTGAAAATAAGAACGTTTGCTGGAAGTGTTTAAAGGTTTTTTCTACATATTGGTGATAAAACTTTATTGGGGCCCAGTTTTTTCCACATGGCTGGCTAGATTTTGCCTAGGGATAGTTTTTTATGGCCCTCTCACTGTGAGTACAGGTTGGGAGGGGCCTAATTTCAGGCCTAAATCGTGCAGTAGTTTTTGCAGCTTGAGACTTGCTTCTCTGAATGAGTCCCCTGAACACTTAGGACCTCTACAAAGGGTTTTTGCCTGTATGGGCAGGTAGGGCCACAGCAGAGCTGTGGCAGTTTGTTGTGACTGTTAAACAACGTTTATCGTTTTTTTTTTATCCGATTTTGAAACTAAGGGGTTAATCATACATTTGCAAGTGGGTGCAATGTTCTGTTAGTCTATTATACACACTGTAAAAAATTTCGTAAGATTTACTGCTTTTTATCACTGTTTTTCAATTTCTGACAAAATTTGTTTCTCTTAAAGGCACAGTACTGTTTTTATTTTTTGCTTGTTTACATTTATCAAAGTGTTTTCCAAGCTTGCTGGTCTCATTGCTAGTCTGTTTAAACATGTCTGACATAGAGGAAACTCCTTGTTCATTATGTTTAGAAGCTATTGTGGAACCCCCTCTTAGAATGTGTACCAAATGTACTGATTTTCTTTGTTATAAAGATCATATTCTGTCTTTAAAAGATTTATCACCAGAGGAAATTGACAAGGGGGAAGTTATGCCGACTAACTCGCCCCACGTGTCAGAACCTTTGACTCCCGCTCAAGGGGCGCCAAGTACATCTAGCGCGCCCATGGCGTTTACTTTACAAGACATGGCGGCAGTTATGGATCATACCGTTACAGCGGTATTGTCCAAACTACCAGGGTTACAAGGAAAGCGAGACAGCTCTGGGACTAGAAAAAATACAGAGCTCTCTGACGCTTTAGTAGCTATGTCTGATATCCCCTCACAATATGCAGAAGCTGAGGCAGGAGAGCTTCTTTCTGTGGGTGATTTTTCTGACTCAGGGAAGATGCTTCAACCTGATTCTGATATGTCTACATTTAAATTTAAGCTTGAACACCTCCGCGTGTTGCTCAGGGAGGTTTTAGCTACTCTGGATTACTGTGACACCATTATAGTGCCAGAGAAATAGTGTAGATTGGATAAATACTATGCAGTGCCTGTTTACACTGATGTTTTTCCAATACCTAAAAGGTTTTCAGAAATTATTACTAAGGAATGGGATGGACCAAGTGTACCGTTCTCTCCCCCTCCTATTTCTTTCATGTAATTAGCAAGAGTCTATGAGCTAGTGACGTATGGGATATATATTCCTACCAGGAGGGGCAAAGTTTCCCAAACCTCAAAATGCCTATGAATACACCCCTCACCACACCCACAATTCAGTTTTTACAAACTTTGCCTCCCATGGAGGTGGTGAAGTAAGTTTGTGCTAGATTCTACGTTGATATGCGCTTCGCAGCAGGCTGAGCCCGGTTTTCCTCTGTGTGCAGTGAATGTCAGAGGGATGTGAAGAGAGTATTGCCTATTTGAATTCAATGGTCTCCTTCTACGGGATCTATTTCATAGGTTCTCTGTTATCGGTCGTAGAGATTCATCTCTTACCTCCCTTTTCAGATCGACGATATACTCTTATATACCATTACCTCTACTGATTCTCGTTTCAGTACTGGTTTGGCTGTCTACTATATGTAGATGAGTGTCTTAGGGTAAGTAAGTCTTATTTTATTATGACACTCTAAGCTATGGTTGGGCACTTTATATGTAAAGTTCTAAATATATGTCTTTAAACTTATATTTGCATTGATTCAGGATAATCAGTATTTATTTTCAGACAGTCAGTTTCATTATTGGGATAATGCATATGAAATATTTTTTTCTTACCTTTAAAGAATTTTTTTCAATTGACCTTTTTTCCCTGTGGGCTGTTAGGCTCGCGGGGGCTGAAAATGCTTCAATTTATTGCGGCATTCTTGGCGCAGACTTTTTTGGCGCAAAAAATTAATTTCCGGCGCCCTAATTGACGCCGGAAGTTTATGCATGGTTGCGTCATTTTTTGACGGTCAGACGTTTTTTTGCGCCAAAATTGTGGGCGTCGTTTTTTTTTTCGGCGTCACAGGAAGTGGCGTCATACTTGGCGCCAAAAAATATGGGCGTTGTACTTGGCGCCAATAATGTGGGCGTAATTCTTGGCGCCAAAAAATGTGGGCGTCATTCTTGTCTCCACCTTTTTTTCACATTATTTCAGTCTCATTTTTCATTGCTTCTGGTTGCTAGAGGCTTGTTCATTTGGCATTTAAGGAATTTGATAATTTTGCTTTATATGTTGTTTTTTCTATTACATATTGCAAGATGTCTCAACATGACCCTGGATCAGAATCTACTTCTGGAAAGACGCTGCCTGATGCTGGTTCTACCAAAGTTAAGTGCATCTGTTGTAAACTTTTGGTATCTGTTCCTCCAGCTGTTGTTTGTGATAACTGTCATGATAAACTTTCTAATGCAGATTGTATTTCCATTAGTAATAATCCATTACCTGTTGTTGTTCCTTCAACATCTAATGTTCAGGATGTCCCTGTTAATGTAAAATAATTTGTTTCTAAATCTATTAGGAAGGCTCTGTCTGTTATTCCTCCTTCCAGTAAGCGTAAAAGGTCTTTTAAAACTTCTCATATTTCAGATGAATTTTTAAGTGACCGTCATCATTCTGACTTATCTGTTTCTGATGAGGATCTATCTGGTTCAGAAGATTCTACCTCAGATATTGACACTGATAAATCTTCATATTTATTTAAGATGGAGTTTATTCATTCTTTACTTAAAGAAGTGCTAATTGCATTAGATGTGGAAGAGTCTAGTCCTCTTGATACTAAATCTACTAAGCGTTTAAATTCGGTTTTTAAACCTCATGTAGTTATTCCTGAAGTTTTTCCAGTTCCTGATGCTATTTCAGAAGTAATTTCTAGGGAATGGAATAGTCTGGGTACTTCATTTACTCCTTCACAAAAGTTTAAGAAATTGTACCCTGTGCCATCTGATAGATTAGAATTTTGGGATAAAATCCCTAAAGTTGATGGGGCTATTTCTACTCTTGCAAAACGTACTACTATTCCTACGGCGGATAGTACTTCCTTTATGGATCCTTTAGACAGGAAGATTGAATCCTTTCTAAGGAGAGCTTATTTATGTTCAGGTAATCTTCTTAGACCTGCTATTTCTTTGGCTGATGTTGCTGCAGCTTCAACTTTCTGGTTGGAGGCTTTAGCACAACAAGAGTCAGACCACAATGTTTTATAGCATTGTTAAACTTCTTCAACATGCTAATAACTTTATTTGTGATGCCATTTTTGATATCATTAGAATTGATGTCAGGTATATGTCTTTAGCTATTTTAGCTAGAAGAGCTTTATGGCTTAAATCTTGGAATGCAGATATGACTTCTAAGTCAACTTTGCTTTCTCTTTCTTTCCAAGGTAATACATTATTTGGTTCACAGTTCGATTCTATTATTTCAACTGTTACTGGGGGGAAATGAACCTTTTTGCCGCAGGACAAAAAATCTAAAGGTAAATTCAGGGCTAATCGTTTTCGTTCCTTTCGTCAGATCAAGGAACAGACGCCTGACCCTTCCCCTAAAGGAACAGTTTCCGTTTGGAAGCTTTCTCCAGTCTGGAATAAATCCAAGCCTTTTAGAAAGTCAAAACCAGCTCCCAAATCCGCATGAAGGTGCGGCCCTCATTCCAGCACAGCTGGTAGGGGGCAGGTTACAATTTTTCAAAAGATTTTTGGATAAATTCGGTTCACAGTCTTTGGATTCAGAACATTGTTTCTCAAGGATACAGAATAGGTTTCAAGATAAGACCTCCTGTGAGAAGATTTTTTCTCTCTCGCATTCCAGTAAACCCAGTAAAGGCTCAGGCATTTCTGAAATGTGTTTCAGATCTAGAGTTGGCTGGGGTAATTGTGTCAGTTCCAGTTCTGGAACGGGGTCTGGGGTTTTACTCAAATCTATTCATTGTACCAAAGAAGGAGAATTCCTTCAGACCGGTTCTGGATCTAAAAATATTGATTCGTTATGTAAGAATACCAACATTCAAAATGGTGACTATAAGGACTATTCTGCCTTTTGTTCAGCAAGGGCATTATATGTCCACAATAGATTTACAGGATGCATATCTTCATATTCCAATTCATCCAGATCATTATCCGTTACTGAGATTCTCTTTTCTAGACAAGCATTACCAGTTTGTTGCCCTTCCGTTTGGCCTAGCAACAGCTCCAAGGATCTTTTCAAAGGTTCTCGGTGCCCTTCTCTCTGTCATCAGAGAACAGGGTATTGCGGTATTTCCTTATTTGGACGATATCTTGGTACTTGCTCAGTCTTCACATTCTGCAGAATCTCATACGAATCAACTTGTGTTGTTTCTTCAAAGACATGGTTGGAGGATCAATTTACCAAAGAGTTCTTTGATTCCTCAGACAAAGGTAACCTTTTTGGGCTTTCAAATAGATTCAGTGCCCATGACTTTGTCTCTAACAGAAAAGAGACGTCTGAAGTTGGTTTCAGCTTGTCGAAACCTTCAGTCTCAGTCATTCCCTTCGGTAGCTTTTTGCATGGAAATTCTAGGTCTCATGACTGCTGCATCGGACTCGATCCCCTTTGCTCGTTTTCACATGAGACCTCTTCAGCTTTGTATGCTGAACCAGTGGTGCAGGGATTATACAAGGATATCACAAATAATATCCTTAAATCCCAATGTTCGATCTTCTCTGACTTGGTGGTTGAATCATCATCGTTTAATTCAAGGGGCCTCTTTTGTTCGTCCAACCTGGACTGTGATCTCAACAGATGCGAGTCTTTCAGGTTGGGGAGCTGTATTGGGATCTCTGACAGCGCAGGGGGTTTGGGAATCTCAGGAGGCGAGATTACCAATCAACATTTTGGAACTCTGTACGATTTTCAGAGCTCTCCAGTTCTGGCCTCTTCTGAAGAGGGAATAGTTTATTTGTTTTCAGACGGACAATGTCACAACCGTGGCGTATGTCAATCATCAAGGTGGGACTCACAGTCCTCAAGCTATGAAAGAAGTATCTCGGATACTTGTATGGGCGGAATCCAGCTCCTGTCTAATTTCTGCGGTTCACATCCCAGGTGTAGACAGTTGGGAAGCGGATTATCTCAGTCGCCAGACGTTACATCCGGGCGAATGGTCTCTTCACCCAGAGGTATTTCTTCAGATTGTTCATATCTGGTGACTTCCAGAAATAGATCTGATGGCCTCTCATCTAAACAAAAAACTTCTCAGGTATCTGTCCAGATCCAGGGATCCTCAGGCGGAAGCAGTGGACGCGTTGTTGCTTCCTTGGAATTATCATCCTGCCTATATCTTTCCGCCTCTAGTTCTTCTTCCAAGAGTGATCTCCAAAATTCTAATGGAACGTTCGTTTGTACTGCTGGTGGCTCCAGCTTGGCCTCACAGGTTTTGGTATGCGGATCTCATTCGGATGGCCAGTTGCCAACCTTGGACACTTCCGTTAAGACCAGACCTTCTATCTCAAGGCCCTTTTTTCCATCAGGATCTCAAATCATTAAATTTGAAGGTATGGAAATTGAACGCTTGATTCTTAGTCATAGAGGTTTCTCTGACTCAGTAATTAATACTATGTTACAGGCTCATAAATCTGTGTCTCGGAAGATTTATTATCGAGTCTGGAAGACTTACATTTCTTGGTGTTCTCATAAATTCTCTTGGCATTCTTTTAGAATTCCTAGAATTTTACAGTTTCTTCAGGATGGTTTGGATAAAGGTTTATCTACAAGTTCTTTGAAAGGACAAATCTCTGCTCTTTTGCTAATCTTCCTGATATTCATTGTTTTGTACAGGCTTTGGTTCGTATCAAGCCTGTCATTAAGTCAATCTCTCCTCCTTGGAGTCTTAATTTGGTTCTGAGGGCTTTACAGGCTCCTCCGTTTGAACCTATGCATTCTCTGGATATTAAATTACTTTCTTGGAAAGTTTTGTTCCTTTTGGCTATCTCTTCTGCTAGAAGAGTTTCTGAGTTATCTGCTCTTTCTTGTGAATCTCCTTTTCTGATTTTTCATCAGGATAAGGCAGTGTTGCGGACTTCATTTCAATTTTTACCTAAGGTTGTGAATTCTAACAACATTAGTAGAGAAATTGTTGTCCCTTCATTGTGCCCTAATCCTAAGAATTCAAAGGAGAGATCTTTACATTCTTTGGATGTAGTAAGAGCTTTGAAATATTATGTTGAAGCTACTAAAGATTTTAGAAAGACTTCTAGTCTATTTGTTATCTTTTCTGGTTCCAGGAAAGGTCAGAAAGCTTCTGCCATTTCTTTGGCATCTTGGTTAGTCTTTGATTCATCATGCTTATGTGGAGTCGGGTAAGTCCCCGCCTCAAAGGATTACGGCTCATTCTACTAGGTCAGTTTCTACTTCCTGGGCTTTTAGGAATGAAGCTTCTGTTGATCAGATTTGCAAAGCAGCAACTTGGTCTTCTTTGCATACTTTTACTAAATTCTACCATTTTGATGTTTTCTCTTCTTCTGAAGCAGTTTTTGGTAGAAAAGTACTTCAGGCAGCTGTTTCAGTTTGATTCTTCTGCTTATGATTTCAGTTTTTTTCATTATTTAGATTAAAACTTTTGATTTGGGTTGTGGATTATTTTTTCAGCGGAATTGTCTGTCTTTATTTTATCCCTCCCTCTCTAGTGACTCTTGCGTGGAAGTTCCACATCTTGGGTATCTACTATCCCATACGTCACTAGCTCATGGACTCTTGCTAATTACATGAAAGAAAACATAATTTATGTAAGAACTTACCTGATAAATTAATTTCTTTCATATTAGCAAGAGTCCATGAGACCCACCCTTTTTGTGGTGGTTATGATTTTTTTGTATAAAGCACTATTATTCCAATTCCTTATTTTATATGCTTTCGCACTTTTTTATCACCCCACTTCTTGGCTATTCGTTAAACTGAATTGTGGGTGTGGTGAGGGGTGTATTTATAGGCATTTTGAGGTTTGGGAAACTTTGCCCCTCCTGGTAGGAATGTATATCCCATACGTCACTAGCTCATGGACTCTTGCTAATATGAAAGAAATGAATTTATCAGGTAAGTTCTTACATAAATTATGTTTTTTAAGAAAATGTTTCCAATAGATGCCGCTACACGGGACTTATGGCAAACGGTCCCTAAGGTGGAGGGAGCAGTTTCTACCCTAGCTAAGCGTACAACTATTCCCGTTGAGGACAGTTGGTCTTTCCTAGATCCAATGGATAAAAAGTTAGAGGGTTACCTTAAGAAAATGTTTATTCAACAAGGTTTTATTCTCCAGCCTCTTGCATGCATTGCCCCGGTCACTGCTGCTGCGGCCTTCTGGTTTGAGTCTCTGGAAGAGGCCTTACAGGTAGAAACTCCATTGGATGATATACTTGACAAGCTTAAAGCGCTTAAGCTAGCCAATTCATTTGTTTCTGACGCCGTTCATTTAACCAAACTAACGGCTAAGAACTCAGGTTTTGCTATACAGGCGCGTTGGGCGCTATGGCTTAAATCCTGGTCAGCTGACGTTACTTCAAAGTCTAAGCTTCTCAGCATTCCCTTCAAGGGGCAGACCCTATTCGGGCCTGGACTGAAGGAGATCATTTCTGATATTACTGGAGGAAAAGGTCATGCCCTTCCTCAGGATAGGTCTAATAAATTAAGGACCAAACAAACTAATTTTCGTGCCTTTCGAAACTTTAAGACGAATGCGGCATCAACTCCCTCTAATGCAAAACAAGAGGGAAGTTTTGCCCAGTCCAAGCCGGTCTGGAGACCTAACCAGGCCTGGAACAAAGGTTAGCAGGCCAAGATGCCTGCTGCTGCCTCTAAGACAGCATGAAAGATCAGCCCCCGATCCGGTAACGGATCTAGTAGGGGGCAGACTTTCTCTCTTCGCCCAGGCTTGGGCAAGAGATGTCCAGGATCCCTGGGCATTGGAAATTGTGTCCCAGGGATATCTTCTGGACTTCAAAGCTTCTTCCCCAAAAGGAAGATTTCACCTCTCACAATCATCTGCAGACCAGATAAAGAGAGAGGCATTCTTACATTGTGTTCAAGACCTCCTAGTTATGGAAGTGATCCACCCAGTTCCAAAGGAGGAACAGGGGCAAGGCTTCTATTCAAATCTCTTTGTGGTTCCCAAGAAAGAGGGAACCTTCAGACCAATCTTAGATCTCAAGATCCTAAACAAATTTCTCAGGGTCCCATCTTTCAAGATGGAGACTATTCGAACCATCCTACCTATGATCCAGGAGGGTCAATACATGACTACCGTGGACTTAAAGGATGCTTATCTTCACATTCCGATACACAAAGATCATCATCGGTTTCTCAGGTTCGCCTTCCTAGACAGGCATTACCAGTTTGTGGCTCTTCCCTTTGGGTTAGCTATGGCACCAAGAATCTTTACGAAGGTTCTGGGGTCACTTCTGGCGGTCCTAAGGCCGCGGGGCATAGCAGTAGCCCCTTAGTTAGACGACATTCTGATACAGGCATCGAATTTCCAAATTGCCAAGTACCATACGGACATTGTTCTGGCATTCCTGAGGTCTCATGGGTGGAAAGTGAACGAAAAGAAGAGTTCTCTATCCCCTCTCACAAGAGTTTCCTTCCTGGGAACTCTGATAGATTCAGGTGCCAGCCTTCTGGGCTGGGGTGCAGTCTGGAACTCTCTGAAGGCTCAGGGGTCGTGGACTCAGGAGGAGGCACTCCTTCCAATAAACATTCTGGAACTAAGAGCGATATTCAATGCTCTTCAGGCTTGGCCTCAGCTAGCGGCAGTGAGGTTCATCAGATTTTAGTCGGACAACATCACGACTGTAGCTTACATCAACCATCAAGGGGGAACAAGGAGTTCCCTAGCGATGTTGGAGGTTTCAAAGATAATTCAATTGGCAGAGATTCACTCTTGCCATCTATCAGCTATCCATATCCCAGGAGTAGAGAACTGGGAGGCAGATTTTCTAAGTCGTCAGACTTTTCATCCGGGGGAGTGGGAGCTCCATCCGGAGGTGTTTGCACAGTTGATTCAACGTTGGGGCAAACCAGAACTGGATCTCATGGCGTCTCGCCAGAACGCCAAGCTTCCTTGTTACGATCCAGGTCCAGGGATCCCAAGGCAGCGCTGATAGATGCTCTAGCAGTGCCTTGGTCCTTCAACCTGGCTTATGTGTTTCCACCGTTTCCTCTGCTCCCTCGTCTGATTGCCAAGATCAAACAGGAGAGAGCATCAGTAATTTTGATAGCACCTGCGTGGCCACGCAGGATTTGGTATGCAGATCTGGTGGACATGTCATCCTTTCCACCATGGACTCTGCCTCTGTTGCAGGACCTTCTACTTCAGGGTCCTTTCAACCATCCAAATCTAATTTCTCTGCGGCTGACTGCTTGGAGATTGAACGCTTGATTTTATCAAAGCGTGGTTCCTCCGAGTCTGTCATTGATACCTTAATACAGGCGCGAAAGCCTGTCACCAGGAAAATCTATCATAAGATATGGTGTAAATATCTTCATTGGTGTGAATCCAAGGGTTACTCATGGGGTAATGTCAGGATTCCTAGGATATTATCTTTTCTCCAAGAAGGATTGGAGAAGGGTTTGTCAGCTAGTTCCTTAAAAGGACAGATTTCTGCTCTGTCTATTCTTTTGCACAAACGTCTGGCTGAGGTTCCAGACGTGCAGGCGTTTTGTCAGGCTTTAGTCAGAATCAAGCCTGTGTTTAAACCTGTTGCTCCGCCTTGGAGTTTAAATTTAGTTCTTAAGGTTCTTCAAGGGGTTCCGTTTGAACCTTTGCATTCCATAGATATTAAGCTCTTATCCTGGAAGGTTCTGTTTTTAGTAGCTATCTCCTCGGCTCGAAGAGTTTTGGAGTTATCTGTTTTACAATGTGATTCCCCTTATCTCATTTTTCATGCAGATAAGGTAGTGTTACGTACCAAACCTGTTTTTTTTTACCTAAGGTGGTATCTAATAAAAATTTCAATCAGGAGATGTACCGTCACTGTGTCCTAATCCTTCTTCAAAGAAGGAACGTCTTTTACACAATCTTGACATGGTTCGTGCTTTAAAGTTTTATTTACAAGCTACTAAAGATTTTCATCAAACATCTGCATTGTTTGTTGTCTACTCTGGACAGAGGAGTGGCCAAAAGGCTTTGGCAACCTCTTTCTTTTGGCTAAGGAGTATAATACACTTAGCTTATGAGACTGCTGGCCAGCAGCCTCCTGAAAGGATTACAGCTCATTCTACTAGAGCGGTAGCTTCCACATGGGTTTTTAAAATTTGGTACTTTTGCTTCTTCGGAGGCTATTTTTGGGAGTAAGGTCTTGCAGGCAGTGGTGCCTTCCGTTTAAGCGCCTGCCTTGTCCCTCCCTTCATCCGTGTCATATAGCTTTGGTATTGGTATCCCACAAGTAATGGATGATCCGTGGACTGGATACACCTTACAAGAGAAAACATAATTTATGCTTACCTGATAAATTTATTTCTCTTGTGGTGTATCCAATCCATGGCCCGCCCTGTCATTTTAAGGCAGGTGTTTTTTATTTTTAAACTACAGTCACCACTGCACCCTATAGTTTCTCCTTTTTCTTGCTTGTCTTCGGTTGTGGCAGTTAAGGGAGGAGCTATATAGACAGCTCTGCTGTGGGTGATCCTCTTGCAGCTTCCTGTTGGGAAGGAGAATATCCCACAAGTAATGGATGATCCGTGGACTGGATACACCACAAGAGAAATAAATTTCAGGTAAGCATAAATTATGTTTTGCATAAGTGTGCACACCCTTAAACTAATACTTTGTTGAAGCACCTTTTGATTTTATTACAGCACTCAGTCTTTTGGGGTATGAGTCTATCAGCATGGCACATTTTGACTTGGCAAGATTTGCCCACTCTTCTTTGCAAAAACACTCCAAATGGCATCTCCTGTGCACAGCCCTCTTCAGATCACCCCTACAGATTTTCAATCTGATTCAGGTCTGGGCTGTGGCTGGGCCATTCCAAAACTTTAATCTATGTGCCAATATTGATTGGTATGTGGAACTGTTCATAATTCCCTCTAGCTTAACTAAGAACCCAGTTCCAGCTGAAGAAAAACAGCCCAAAAGCATGATGCTGCCACCACCGTGCTTTACTGTGGGTATGGTGTTCTTTTGGTGATGTGCAGTGTTGTTTTTGCGCCAAACATATCTTTTGGAATTATGGCCAAAAAGTTCAACCTTGTTTTCATCAACACCTTTTCCCACATGCTTTTGGGATACTTCAGATGTGTTTTTGCAAAATGTAGCCTGGCTTGGATGTTTTTCTTCGTAAGAAAAGGCTTTAGTGTTGCCACTCTACCCCGTAGCCCAGACATATGAAGAATACGGGAGATTGTTGTCACATGTACCACACAGCCAGTACTTGCCAGATATTCCTGCAGCTCCTTTAATGTTGCTGTAGGCCTCTTGGTAGCCTCCCAGACCAGTTTTCTTCTCATCTTTTCATCAATTTTGGAGGGACGTCCAGTTTTTGGTAATGTCACTGTTGTGCCATATTTTCTCCACTTGATGATGACTGTCTTCACTGTGTTCCATGGTATATCTAATGCCTTGGAAATTCTTTTGTACCATTCTCCTGACTGATACCTTTTAACAATGAGATCCCTCTGATGCTTTGGAAGCTCTCTGCTGATCATGGCTTTTGCTGTGGGATGCGACTAAGACAATTTCAGAAAGACTAAAAAACTAGAGAAGCTGAACTTTTATTTGGGGTTAATCAGAGGCACTTTAAATGATGGCAGGTGTTTACTGACTCCTATTTAACATGATTTTGAATGTGATTTCTTAATTCTGAACATGGCTACATCCCCAGTTATAAGTTATAAGAGGGTGTGCACACTTATGCAACCACATTAGTTTAGTTTTTTTTTTTTTTTTCTTTCCTCCACCTAAAAGATTTCAGTTTGTTTTTCAATTGAGTTGTACAGTTTATAGGTCACATTAAAGGTGGAAAAAGTTCTGAAATTATTTTTGTCTCATTTTTTTACATCACAGAAAGGGGACATTGCAGCTCGAAGTGACCCACTAAGTAATAGTTTTTGGATTGAGATTTCCCTTTAGAATCAAAGTGTAAATTTCCAATTTTTCGTAACTACTAAAGGTGTTTTTGGTGTGTTTAATTATTCTGCATATTTATACTAGATCTCATTTTATTTATTAAATCTCCAGTTTCTCTGGGTATTGTGGAATACGTTCAATTTTCTCATGTATGTTGCAGCAAAATGTAGATTAGCATTTCATTTTTATAAATTTTAATTTATGGAATGATTACATTTAAACATCCCTTTTAGAGTAGATAGGGGTAAAATGGTTGTAAAGTATGAAGGAGTCTGGCTACCTGATTTTACAAGATGAGCTCTACCCATTAGCCGAAAGAAAAATGATTACCTGCACTAATATAGGCAAACTTTTTTTTTAATCTGAGCCACTAGTTTGCATTGTTGGAACATAGTTTTACATTGTCCTAATTTATTTTATTTTCTTTCCTCTTCTATATCAAGGCTGCCTCCCCTCAACAGCGAGAGATGATGGAGCAAGCTGCAGCACAGCTTGCTCAAGACAACTGTGAACTGGCCTGCTGCTTTATACAGAAAACTGCTGTAGAAAAAGCTGGACCTGAAATGGATAAGAGACTTGCAACTGTACGTTACTAATATCCTGTGTCTATGACAATAGTATGTGTGTGTGTATATATATATATATATATATATATATATATATATATATATATATATATATATATATATATATATATATATATATATATATATATATATATATATATATACGCACGTTTGTGTGTGTATATATATATATATATATATATGTATATATACGCACGTTTGTGTGTGTGTGTATATATATATATATATATGTATACGCACGTGTGTGTGTGTATATATGTATGTATATGTGTGTATATATATATATATGTATATACTGTGTGTGTGTGTATATATATATATATATATATATATATATATATATATATATATGTATATATGTGTGTGTGTATATATATATATATATATATATATATTTTTAGTATATATATGTGTATGTATGTGTGTATATATATATATATATATATATATATATATATATATATATATATATATATATATATAATATGAGATGTGTGTGGCATTTAGTTTGATAAAATATACGTTTAATACATTAAAGTATTTTACTCAACCCAGCAAATTATAATGTAATCATACACAGATGAAAACCCCTTACTTTAGGCATATGAAACGGTTATTTAATTTTATGTTTGTATGCACATATTAAAACAAGTTGACACAGAAACCTGAATGTGTATTGTGCAATTAAACACCAGACATAATAGTATCATAATCTTACTCAGTATCTGGCTGTATCCATACTCTTTCCTCTTGCTCTCTCTGTCTCTTGGTCTCACCAGTGTATTGACTTGTATATTGTAGGAATTTGAATTGCGAAAGCATGCCAGACAGGAAGGCCGGCGTTACTGTGACCCTGTTGTATTAACCTATCAGGCAGAACGCATGCCGGAGCAGATTCGGTTGAAGGTGAGAAACTATTCTGCCAAAGGTAGTTAGATGAGCAATATAATAGAATAAATTGATAGTATAGGCTATGTTTAGCTATGCAGTTATCTTTTTTTTTTTTTCCTGTCTTTACAGTATACCATTCTGTGATAACTTTTTTTGTTCTCCCAACTTACCTAATTTTACGCTGGTGAGCATGTGCTTGTGTTAGAAGCACACCACAAAGTGAAAACAGTGGGGGCCTATCATTGGTACTCTTAGCGTTAAAGGGACATGAAACTTTTTTTTTTTATTTTTTTTAATCGGAGAATACAATTTCCAATTTGCCTCATTTATCAAATCTGCTTCATTCTTTTGATATCCTTTTGTAGAAGGGGCAGCATTGCTCTAGCTGAACACAGGTGAGCCAATGATAAGAGGCATATATGTGCAGCCAACAGTCAACCGCTAGCTCCTGAACCTACCTAGGTATGATTTTCAACAAAGGGATACCAAGAGAAGGAAGCAAATTTAAAATGGAAAAATGTTTAATAGTGCATGCCCTTACTGAATCATGTAAGAAAAAAATGGGGTTTCAGGTTCTTTTAAGATCTAGAATGGGTAATGCATGTAAAATGTTTAAAAATCTTTATAATAAATAGCTTAAAGCGACATGCCACCCACATTTTTTCTTTTATGATTTAGAAAGAGAATGCAATGTTAAACATCTTTCAAATTTACTTATATTATCTAATTTGTTGTATTCTCTTGATATTCTTTGATGAAAAGCATATCTAGATATGCTCACTAGCTGCTGATTGGTTGCTGCACATAGAAGCATCATGTGATTGGCTCACCATGTGCATTGTTTTTATGCAAATAAGGATATTTAAAAAATGAAGCAAAATAAATTATGGAAGTAAATTGGAATGGTGTTTAAATTTCTATTCTCTATCTAAATCATGAAAGAAAGATTTTGGGTTTAGTGGCCCTTTAAAGTGGTATTTACAGTGGAGTTTACATGTTTTACGTGGTACCTCTAGTGTGTAATTTTTTTTTCCTTTTTTCATTCTACATATGTAGGAAGTAAATAGACATTTTGCATGCTCTATTTTGGGGGATTTTTTCAGAGGAACAAAAGCACTAATGTAAATGGGAGTACTAGTTATTTGAATATTAAAATATCATTGTCTACCTAGGTTGGCGGTGTGGACCCCAAACAGCTGGCTGTTTATGAGGAATTTGCACGTAATGTACCTGGTTTCCTTCCCACCAATGACCTTACCCAACCCACAGGATTTCTAGCACAGCCTATGAAGGTACACATTTTGTATTCTCTTGAAAACGGCATTGGAGAGGGCTTCAAGCATATGGGGTATAAAAGTTGTTTTTGTCTCTAATTCTGTCTTTCAGCAACAAGCCTGGGCCACTGATGATGTTGCCCAGATTTATGACAAGTGCATAACAGAATTAGAGCAGCATCTTCATGCAATCCCTCCAACACTTGCTATGAACCCACAGTCTCAAGCTCTCCGCAGCTTATTGGAGGCTGTTGCTGTTGCCCGCAGTTCTAGGGATGCCATTGCTGCTCTTGGCTTGTTACAGAAGGTAAATATTCAGTATGTTCTGCAAGATTTTCTGTTTTAGATACTTGGTGACATTTGAAGATCTATCCTAGATATTGTATTAATGCAAACTTGTATCTTCATCTCTCTTGCTCTTACAGCACTATTGCTTAAATGTTCAACTAATTGCAAAACTAATTTTACAACTTTCATGTGTTTTTCTGAGTTTAAAACCAGTATTGCAGTGAGAGAGAAAAAAATCTGATTGCAACATAACAGTTGAGGACAAACGTGTATATACAATATTTTTTTATACAGGTGGTGAGTCCACTATCCATTACTCCTAGGAATTACTCTTCCTGGACACTAGGACAACACAGATTTCTAAACCCTAACAGCTCTATAAAACCCCTCCCACCTTACTAGAAACTAGTCTTGTTTGCCTTTGCTGGATCTAGGTGAAGAATGAAGGTTTTCTATAATGTTCCCTAGTGAGAAGGGTTTCTCAGACTGAGTTGAAGCCCAATTTCCCCTCAGAGTGCTGCTGATTGACGGGATGTATTGGGTAGTAGTACAATTACACCTTATAGGGGTTAGTCACAAGCCTGCCACAGGTGCAAGTCTGTATACTCCTATTCCATTTCTTTTGTTTCAACACTGGTTTCACTTCAGAGGGCATTCCTTGGGGTTTGAATCGGCGACATTGAGGCCTCCGTCTTCGGAGGAGCCAGATTTTAAGTTTTAAGATGAAGCATTTGCGCTTCCTGCTTAAAGAGGTGCTAGCTATGTTGGAGGTTCCGGAGCCGAAACTGCCGGCGAAACCTTCGATCCCTAAATTAGATAGGGTTTTTCGAGGACAGGGTGGTACCACATACCCTTCCCGGTTCCCATTAAAATGGCTAATATTATTAAGAATGAATGGGAGAAACTTAGCTCGTCATTTTCCCCCTCTACTTCTTTTAAAAAGCTGTTCCCCATTCCGGATTCGCAACTCGAGCTGTGGGGGGCCATTCCTAAGGTGGATGGTGTTATTTCCACTCTCGCTAAGTGAACGACTTTCCCTCTCGAAGATAGCTCTTCGTTCAAGGAGCCCATGGACAAAAAATTTGAGTCCTTGTTAAGGAAGATGTTCCAACTCACGGGGTTCGTTTTTCAACCAGCAGCAGCAGTTGCTGCGGTAGCTGGAGCTGCTACTTATTGGTGTGAAGCTCTGTCAGCTGTGGTCGAGGTGGAGACTCCCCTCGAGGAGATACAGGAACAAATTAAGGCCTTAAGGGTAGCTCATTTGTTCATCTGTGATGCAAATATGCAGATTATTTGCCTGAATGCAAAGACTTCAGGTTTTTCTGTTCTAGCTCGTAGGGCTCTGTGGTTAGTCATGGTCTGCGGACATGACTTCCATATCTAGATTACTTTCCCTCCCGTTCCAGGGAAAGGTTCTCTTTTGTTCAGGTTTAGACTCTTATATCCACGGTCACAGGGGGCAAGGGTGCTTTCCTTCAGTAGGATAAGAATAAGCCTAAGGGTTCTACTTTTCGTCCCTTTCGTTCGGACAAGTCTAAACGCCAGCAGACTGGGATCCTGGAAGCCAGATCATTTTTGGAACAAGACCAAGCAGAGTAAGAAGCCCGCAGAGACCAAATCGTCATGAAGGGGCGGCCCCCGATCTGTCCCTAGATCGCCTAGGGGGCAGACTATCTTTTTGCGGAGGTCTGGATAAGAGATATTCAGGACCCTTGGGTTTTGGAGGTCATAGCCCAGGGCTACAGGATAGGATTCAAGACTCATCCACCCAGAGGCAGATTCCTCCTGTCAAATCTATCTTTAAGACCAGAGAAGAGAGATACCTTCCTAAGTTCTGTGAGGGATCTCTCCTCTCTGAGTTATCGCCCCAGTCCCTCTAGCAGAAAGAGGTCTTGGGGTATTATTCAAACCATTTTGAGGTCCCAAAGAAGGGCCCCAATTCTGGACCTAAAGTGCCTAAACAAGTTTGTCAGTCCCATCGTTCAAAATGGTGACGATCAGATTGATTCTGCCCTTAGTTCAGGAGGGACAGTTTATGACGACAATAGATTTGAAGGATGCTTACCTTCATGTGCCAATCCACAAGGACCACTCCAAGTTCCTAAGATTAGCATTTTTGGACCAACACTACCAGTTTGTGGCCTTACCATTCGGTCTGGCGACTGCCCCAAGAATCTTCACGAAGGTTCTGGGAGCACTGCTTGTGGTTGCGAGAGCCAGAGGTATTGCAGTGGCCCCTTATTTTGACGATATCCTGGTCCAGGCTCCGTCCTGCAGTCTTGTGGAGGATCACTCAAGGGCTCTTCTCCTTCGATTCCATGGATGGAAGATAAACTAAGGAAAGAGTTCTCTGGTCCCCAGCAACAGGGTGGGATTTCTGGGTACGATCTTTTGCGTGATGTACAGAGTCCACGGATTCATCCTTACTTGTGGGATATTATCCTTCCTAACAGGAAGTGGCAAAGAGAGCACCACAGCAGAGCTGTCTATATAGCTCCCCCCTTAACTCCACCCCCCAGTCATTCTCTTTGCCGGCTCTAAGCAGGAAGGGTAAAGTGAAAGAGGTGTTAAGCGGTTAGGTTTTTTTTATCTACAATCAAGAGTTTGTTATTTTTAACTGGTACCGGTGTGTACTATTTACTCTCAGGCAGGACATAGATGAAGATTTCTGCCTGGAGGATTATGATCTTAGCATTTGTAACTAAGGTCCACTGCTGTTCTCACAGGAGCTGAGGAGTACAGGAAAACTTCAGTGTGAGGAACGGTTTCTTGCTATACAGCAATGAGGTATGTGTTCAGTCATATTTTCTGCAGAGACTGTGTTAACTTAGAAAGGCTGACAGTATCCCCATTAGGGGAACGGTAAGCAGTAATCCTAGTATGAAAGAGGCTTTACTAGCTTGCATGAAGGGCTAAGTTTTTTTGGGCACTCAGTTTATGAGAAGTGGGACAAACGTTTGTGTGTATGGGAGTAACGTTTTTTTATGTTTATGGGATGTTTGCTTGAGGGGTCATTTGGCTTATTTGGAGTCTAAATTTAGTTCTTAGAGTTCTTCAGGGGGTTCCGTTTGAACCCATGCATTCCATAGATATTAAGCTTTTATCTTGGAAAGTTTTGTTCCTAGTTGCCATTTCTTCAGCTCGAAGAGTTTCTGAACTATCTGCATTACAATGTGACTCACCTTATCTTGTGTTCCATGCTGATAAGGTGGTTTTGCGTACCAAGCCTGGGTTCCTACCTAAGGTTGTTACTAACAGGAATATCAATCAGGAAATTGTTGATCCTTCTCTGTGTCCTAATCCTTCTTGTAAGAAGGAACGTCTGTTGCACAACTTGGACGTGGTTCATGCTTTGAAATTTTATTTGCAGGCAACCAAAGATTTTCGTCAAACATCTTCTTTGTTGTCTATTCTGGAAAGCGTAGGGGTCAAAAGGCTACGGCGACTTCTCTTTCCTTTTGGCTGAAAAGCATCATCCGTTTGGCTTATGAGACTGCTGGACAGCAGCCTCCTGAAAGGATTACAGCTCATTCTACTAGAGCGGTAGCTTCCACGTGGGCTTTTAAAAATGATTCTTCTGTTGAACAGATTTGTAAGGCTGCGACTTGGTCTTCGCTCCATACCTTTTCAAAATTTTACAAATTTGATACTTTTGCTTCTTCAAAGGCTATTTTTGGGAGACAGGTTTTGCAAGCAGTGGTGCCTTCCGTTTAGGTTCCTGTCTTGTCCCTCCCTTCATCCGTGTCCTAAAGCTTTGGTATTGGTATCCCACAAGTAAGGATGAATCCGTGGACTCGGTACATCATGCAAAAGAAAACAAAATTTATGCTTACCTGATCAATTTCTTTCTTTTGCGATGTACCGAGTCCACGGCCCGCTCTGTTTATTCAAGACAGATGGTATTTTTTATTAAAAACTTCAGTCACCTCTGCACCTTATAGTTTCTCCTTTTTCTTCCTTGGCCTTCGGTCGAATGACTGGGGGGTGGAGTTAAGGGGGGAGCTATATAGACAGCTCTGCTGTGGTGCTCTCTTTGCCACTTCCTGTTAGGAAGAATAATATCCCACAAGTAAGGATGAATCCGTGGACTCGGTACATCGCAAAAAGAAATTTATCAGGTAAACATAAATTTTGTTTTTCATGAAGTTATTCTTGACAGATCAGAGACGTTCCAAGATTTCGTCCAACTGTCTTGCGCTTCAGACCTCCTCAAGGACATCTGTGGCCAGGTGTATGGAGGTGATTGGGCTCATGGTATCCAGCATAGATGTTATTCCATTTGCCAGGTTCCATCTCAGACCTCTTCAGTTATGCAGGTTGAGACAGTGGAACGGCATTCACTCAGATATATCCCAACATATATCTCTGGACATCCGAACGAGGGAATTGCTCTCGGCGGATCTGTCCGGGACAACTGTCCTGAGGGGACATCCTTCCTGAAACCATCCTGGGATATTGTAACCACGGACGCAAGTCTGTCAGGATGAGGAGGAGTTTGGGGTGCCAGGAAGGCACAGGGTAGGTGGACTCTAAGAGTCCAGTCTACCGATAAATTATTCTGGAACTCTGGGTGATATTAAACGCTCTGAGTGCTTGGCCCCCCCTGGGGTCGTCCGATTCATCATCAGGTTCCAGTCGGACAACATTACCTCAGTGGCTTACATAAACCATGAGGGGGTGGGGGACGAGAAGCTCCC